>NW_024505892.1:1699752-1906816 GCF_017590055.1 Onychostruthus taczanowskii | reverse complement strand
ACTCTGTTTAAACTTCCTTAAAAGAAATTTAGTAAATCAAATGACTGTGTTAAACACTATGGTTCTATTGCTATCAAGAAAGCTGGCAATCCTAAACAATATTTAATCTTCTTAAAGCAAATGATGGGATTTTATTTGAATATTGCTAGCTTCTTCAAAAAGAACAATTGCCATTGTGTAAGTCCTGCCTGAGTGAGGGGGGGCTACCCTACTCTGAATAACACTGAGAATATCCAAATTTTTTATTTCTTCCCTTAGCTATTGTGCATGTCTGGCAGAGGATTTTGCTATCTGTTGTATGTTTGGAAAAAGCATAATTAAAACCAGTTTAAAATAGAGACTCATTAAAAATGTCTTTCTCCTTTAACAGTACCTGACGGGATGGGCTTCAGATAAAAGATATTCCTATTGGAATCTAAGCCATTATCATCTCCATGAGAAAAAACAGCTAGGAGAAAGAAGTTCAGCCAAAACGTTGGTCTTTGTTTCATGTACAGTGAAGTCTCTCTTTGCTGGACAAAGCAACTGAGAGTTGCAAAACTTCCTTCTGCACAAAAGCAGAGACACGTGTCTGTCCAGGTCTAGAGGCTGCAAAGACAGGAGGAGCAGGTGACCCATCTCCAGGTGTCCACTGCTGAGAGGTCTCACACTCAAGTCATACCCAGCTTCTCTTGTACATTTTTAATCGTGGGTCTCTTCAACACTTTGCCAAAAATTTACTAGGCGTGAATTGACAAGAGGCGACCAGAAGAATTAGTGCTGAGGGCTTGCAAGGGCCATCCTCCAAACCCCACCAGTTCTGGTCCTTCTCAAAGTCCAGGTGGAAGTAACCACTTTGTCATGGCAACAGGTAACTCTGGGGCACACAGAGATACTGACAGGATCTCTTTGTCTCCCACAAGAACCTCTAAAGCCTCTTAGAATTAGAGACCTATGGCTCTCACAGTAGCTTTGGGATTGTTAGGTCCTGTTTTCCATCTTTGCACAGACCATTAGAGGCAGCTTTTGAGAGATGATGGTACTTCACCAAATTCTCCTGACCCTTATGCTTGAATCTACCTGCTAGGAATACTCCTATGCTGGCAGCTGTAAAAGTCTAGTGTTGTGTCCATGATATGCCACTATGTTTGAAACAAGTAACACTTTGTACTATACAATTATTTCTATTGCACCCAAGTGCCGAAGAAAAAGGATATCTGCAAATGGTTCAAGTCAATTCTGCAATATGAGATTAGATTTAGGTATATTAGTAAAATTATTACAGTATATTAGTAAAATTATTACATACTTCTCATCACTAGTAGTAATTATGAGATACAGGTCTTGAAAATAAACAAAAATAATAAACCCTCTTTCCTTTGAAAATAACACTGTGACATAAAATCCGTGAAGTTGACTTGAAAGCACACCTCTTTTTATGGTGTTTTTATAAATAACATGAAATTATGCATCAATTATATGTGATGTTTATTTTGTCAACTTCCACTTTCCAAAGTGATCAAGTAAGGATTTTCTATTTGTAGATAAAATCCTCTTCTATAGAAATTAATATGTTTTTAGAGACTGGCCAGAGTAATGTTCCTTTTCTGCTTTTAATCATAAACCATAACAAATTTGAAGTTTAAAATTATCAGTACTGTGTTTCCATTGAGTCCTTATTATAATACTTAGTGTTAATCCCTTAAAAGCTACATTTTATACTAATATTTCTTGTGACTTCCTTTAGGAAATGGCTAGCTCCAGTCTTTGTTACATTCCTTAGTTACATCTAAGTATACACAAGTTTTATATACAGAAATATATGCAAGGTAAAGGAAACACTAGAGTATGTAGAACCAGGCTTTAGGTTGCATTACATGGCTGGAAAGGAGCAAGTACATTAATATTTTCAAGTGAATGTCTCATATCCCAGGGCCAGCATCTGACTACAGTTAATACCCTTATAAGTCAAGAGGAAAACCTTTGGAATAGCTGGAATTTTTGCGAGTCAGTGCAGAAGCAGAGTAAACTGGTATGGACATCTGCCCATAAATAAATGTTGTCAGATACATTAATGAAAAGACAGGCAGCTTTTTACTATCTGCACTGACCCAGCAGTGAGAATGCCACATGGAAAGAGAAAAGGCAGATGAAAGAAGCACAAACTGTTATATTAAAATAAAGAGCCCAAATGTTACCTTAACTAGGGATTAACATTTGCACTTGCAAGTATTTTGTCTATTGCCTTTGCATTTACAAGAAATATCTTCTTTGTAAATGGATATTTTACTACAAAGAGACTATTGAGAAAACAAGCAAAATACAGTAATTTGAATAATTTATACAGTATGCATTACGCTTATCAGAAAGAATGCATAACAGACAACCCATTTCTAATTTTCTTTGCCAGTAAATAAACCTTGGTTGAAATTTTCTGTGTAAACCTAGATTTTGTACAACCACAGACAATATATGCTATGACTGAACCCATTCTTTTGGGAGTGTTTTGGCATACTGCCAAAAGAAGCAAAATCTGAAGAAGCTATTAAAAGAAAACAGGAAATAAACCAATGTCAGAAACAGAGATCAGATCAGATCAGAGATCAGATCTGTGTGCCTCTCACGAATTGACTTATTAGCATAAGTCTTGTTTCTGTCCTAAGGAGGTTCACTTGGATATTTAATATTGGGGTTTATGAAAGCTGAGAGTCCAGCTTCTGCTTCTCTTTTCCCTGATTTCCCTTCTGGCACAGCATCTGATTCCTGTGAATCT
The DNA here is from genome assembly GCF_017590055.1 of Onychostruthus taczanowskii. Classification (NCBI taxonomy): domain Eukaryota; kingdom Metazoa; phylum Chordata; class Aves; order Passeriformes; family Passeridae; genus Onychostruthus; species Onychostruthus taczanowskii. The sequence goes on along the minus strand of NW_024505892.1, from coordinate 1,904,064 downwards.
AAGGGGAACAGTGGTGGTGAGAACAGCCACTTCCCATTCCTCCCACAGCACAGGAGCTGCTGTTCGTGCGCTGTGTCCTCAGTCAGACAGGGAAGAAATCAAAAACTAGGATTAATGTTATTGATTCCCACTGTTCTGTGTTTATCGCATTAATCAGCAGCAGACTTGGCCTGGTTTGTAAACATGGAACCTGATCCACAGCCCACTGAAGTCCCTTGGAAATGTACTTCACGAATATTAACTTATCCAAATAATTTTTATACCAGGATTTTAAAACATATAAGGGTTTGAGAGAAAAGCAGTCTTTTGGTAGTTTGGGGTTGGGATTTTGAACCAGAGTCTGATATAAAGCACACTGTGACATGGGGGTATTTTCTATTTTAACATTTTTACACCAGCCTCTTAAAACATGGTCGCAGCAGTACCATTACTACCATATTATACAATTACTTCTTTGCACACTGCACTCAGCTGGAAGAAATTCAAAACAAGCCCAAATTTATACCAAAATATTTGCCACGTGTTTCAGATAAGGTATCAGAAACTTTGACCACAACATAAGAGACTTAATGCCCAGCATTTCCTTTTAAACTCATTTATCTTTCTCCTTCCCTCTCCACTCTCACACCACCACACCCTTGCATTTTATGTGACAGCACTGCTTTAGTACCTTCAATAATAAAGCCTTTTCCAGTGAGGCAAATACAAGCACACCTTATGAGGTGTGACCAGCTTTTGAGTGCAGCCTTTGTCCTTTGCTGCTCTTTACAGATGACACAGGAGCCCTTGCTGGAGCTGCAGCTTGATTGACTCCAAGCTGGGAGTGAGCGGGCAAAGCAGACACATGGCATTTGCTCTCTTTTTGATCCCCTGCTTCGTGGTTGGCACTGACATTGCTTTCTCCTGCCAGAATGCTGACGACTTTGTGGGTGCCAGTTCTCCGGGGGACATCATTATTGGAGGCTTGTTTGCAGTTCACAGTGAAATGCTGCATCCAGAAGAAGATCCCATCAAGCCAGTAATTCAGAATTGTGCTGGGTGAGTAATACTGGAAATGAAACATACAGCAAGGAAGAGAGCACTGACACTGGACATGTAAATCTTATGTTAAGGTCAACAAATTCTGGTTCTTTTGCTTTGCTTAGACTTCAAAAGTTCCTTGGACATCACCTAAATTAACACAGCATGACAAAATATGGCCAAGTTACAATAAAAAATAATGCGGTTTACTGAGGAAGGGAATGAGCATTTGACCCTATTTCAATCTTCACAGATAATCAAATAGTCTTGGATGTTTGTGTTATCATCTGATTTCCATGTATATATCCCATATAGCCAATTTGCTACAGGTCTGAAGGACTCAGCTGGGCATCTGTTCATTATTTGTTATGAAGCTGAACCTACACGATCTGGACACAGGCAGATTATTCTATTTTCCCCAAGCCCATAGTAAAGTCTGCCTCCCATCTCTTGGGCAGCTCAGTTATAATCTATGATAGTACCTTGATGGTGACACTGTAATTATTTTTTAAAGTACCATAATTATTACACTTGGAGCTATAATTGTGGCTTTATGTTACAGAATAGCCAATGTATAAACATCTTGTCATGCATTTGCATCAGAATGACCATGTCATTCTTTACATCAGAATATTTTTTTCTGTTGGCTCCAAATCCTACTGTGCTTGAAATGTCCATTTTTCTGGAATGCATAAAAAGGAAACCTGGTGAAGAATTTTATTTTAAGTAAACAATAAACATTTCCTAAGACCAGGAATTCCAAACATGCATTTTAAAAAATTGAAATATAAGTGCCAATCCACAAATTTTATTTGAGTTTTACAGCTTAATCTCACGTCTGAATCTAATAATCAGCTAGGCATGTAGGTAGGTATTCATCTGGATTTATGTCAAAATGTTGATTAAACTGATAATTTTGTCTGTCTTCCATTATTTTTCTATGGAGATATAAATTATCTCAAGTCCCTTTGAACTTTAATTTAGATCACAAGATTTGTAATCTTTCGAGAAGCTTGCCTGAGAGGAGGGTTGGTTGTATTGTAGACATTTTGTGCTAGCTCAGTTTCGATTAATCACCTATTATAACATCCACTGGAGATGAGGGGAAATATCTGGGCTAACTTCATCAGGTCTGAAGAGTATTTTAGAAACACCAATGTAATCACTAGAAACCTTGACCTCTGAAATATTTTCTTCTGTTCTGAAACATTTAGTACTTCATTTTATTTGCTTCATGATTTTGTTGAAAATAAATACATTTTTAAAAAACTTAGTGGGCAGGTATAGTAAACTAGAATATCTTCACTGACAGATGCTTCCTGAAGATATCACTTGCAAATATTCATGTATCTTGAAAATTAAACTTTTAGTACCTTTTCCTTTTCCAGAAAAGCACTTTTATTCAAGCATATTTTCAGTTTTGTGTTTATTTTACTTAATCTCCTGTTAAATGAGAAAAAAAGGTTTTTAATCTTTTGTGCACTAAACCCAAGCAAATCACATAAAACTTACTACCCATCAGTTCTTTTCAGCAGTTGTAAAATTCCAAGGGATATGCTCAAAACAGACTTTGCTTCACCCTTGCTTCCAACAAAGTTTTTCTAAAAAATACCACCTATATTTCTCTGGCAGCTTTGAAATTCAAGTTTTTCTTCAGACACTTGCGATGATACACGCCATTGAAACCATCAACAACTCAACGCTGCTATCTGGAGTTACCCTGGGCTATGAAATCTACGACACGTGTGCAGAAGTTACAAAAGCCATGGCGTCTGCTCTGAGATTTCTGTCTAAATTCAATTCTTCTGAGGATGCCGTGGAGTTCAAGTGCAACTACTCAGACTACATCCCAAGGGTCAAGGCAGTCACTGGAGCCAGCTACTCAGAAGTGTCAATGGCAGTGTCAAGGCTGCTGGCTTTGCAGTTAATCCCACAGGTAGGTTTGGGGCAACTATTTTATTGTCGACAGAGGTTCGGATTTACCGTGCTAAGAATTAAGGCTCTGATCACAGGAATTGTAAAAGCCACATATTTACTTCAGGGCAGGATTTGGTTTATCCTGGGGACATCAGGATGGGTGGGCTTCGGCTTCAAGTGGAGGCCTTGGTTCAATTAGCCAAACAAAGGCTGTAAGGGATATTTTCTATACCCAAGGCACATTTATCCAGGGTCATTCTGGGCTCTTGTCAGGCTGGCAGTGCCTTTGGTCAGTCCAAGTTACTCCAATGTACCTTGGACAACACTCAAGGACTTTGTTCAAGCAGCAAAGTTACAGCTGCCATGTACACTTTGCCTGGTGGTGATTATGACAATACTCAATCTCAAGCTAAAATTTAAAAAAAAAAAAAAAAAAAGAGACCAGATCAGATCTGATCTGACCAGAAACTGAGGAATTCTCTCCAGCCCAAAAGAAATTAAATGTTGGAATCAGTTAAAACTATGGCCAGGGAAGTGAGGAAGATTATTCTAAAACAAAGATTTTCCCCTAGTACTCTTCAAGCAATTGTAGAAGAGAAAGAATACAACAGTTTAGATCCACACTAGTCCTTCCCAAACATCTTTTTCTATTTCTGACCTCTCTAGGACTAGTACAGTCCCATATTTGTGCTTAGGCCATGTTAACCTTCCTAGTGTCACCTTTGTAAAAGAATTGGGGTCAAGGCCAGGACTAAGAAGGAAGAAACAGACCCACTTCCACACTATCCTTGCACCTTAGTTTTGGCAATAGATATAAATTAACCAAATAAGTGGAAAAGACATAAAATCTGAACTAAAGATAACTTCTAACTGAATCTTCTCCTCTGCAATGGTAGGAAGTAATTCTGAACTCCAACGCCACCACAGGAACTGTAGTGAGTATGAAAACTAAAGTGCCACACTTGAACATAATCAAAAGGCAAGTGACTAAAAAAATATGCAGTAGGGCATAGATAGAAAATGGGATCCAACAGATTTTTCTTATCAATAGCATCTGCAGTGTTCTGACACAGTAAGATTTTGGTATCCCCTCCAGATGGGGGACTCTTCTTTTGGAAAGTTTGAATTTATTTTTTAAGAACTGTCAAGAAATATAGGGGGGAAAAAAGTTCCAACAAAAAAATAAGAAAGTATTAAAACTGGAGAGATTTAAATAGTAATGTTCTTTTTATGTTTTTCCAACTACATTCACAAGAAAAAGATAATAAATCTTTTGTATGAAAACATTATAGGATTTTGTATTATTGGTTACTGTTTGTCTGTGAGGTTCTTCTGACTGATTTAATGATCCTTTTGAGATATAATAATTAAATACTGAGGAGAAAAAAAAAATATATATATATATGTGTGTGTGTATGAGCCATATCAAAGCACTCAGTAATAGGAAAATATTACAAAGTGTAAGAGTACTAGCAATTTGAATAGAGACTCAAAAAATAGGCAATATTTTAAATATTGTTTTGAAGAGCATATTGATGGTATCTGAACAGAGTAAACCAAAATCTTTATACAATCATTACTGTCATAGCCATTTTGAAAGATTTTGCTCTTGACCTTCACTGAATTATGTGGAAGGGAAAAATTGTAACTGGTGCTGGGCACGAATCTGCATCCTAAGAGCAGGGAGAGAGAACCTGCCCCTTTACCTGCAGCTTGTGGATGCCCATTCACAGGAGGAGGGAGCTTGGGTCAGGTGGGAAGAAAGAGCAATCATGGCAGCTTTGGATCTCTTGGCATCCTTTGGAGGAGAATGCATCCATGATTGAATTGTTCACTCTTCCTAGGTCAGTCCTGCATCATCAGCTGAAATCCTCAGTGACAAAATCAGGTTTCCTTCTTTCTTCAGGACTATCCCCAGTGATTTTCACCAGACAAGAGCAATGACTCGCTTGATCTGTGAGTCTGGGTGGAACTGGATTGGAGTAATAGCCACTGACGATGACAATGGGCGGTTCGCTCTGGAGAGCTTTGGGGTCCAGGCCATGGCAAACAACGTTTGCATAGCTTTTAAAGAGATGCTGCCAGCCTATCTCTCCGACAGCACCTTTCACACCAAAGTTGAACAAGCAATTGAGAAGATTGTCAAGGAAAAAAGAGTAAATGTTATTGTTGTCTTTATGAGACAGTTTCATGTGCTCAAACTATTCAAGAAGGCAATTGAAAGGAATGTTAACAAAATCTGGATTGCAAGTGATAACTGGTCTGCTGCAGTCAAGATCAGTACAATTCCCAATATCAGACAGCTGGGAACAGTTGTGGGATTTGGATTTAAAAATGGAGACATCTCCTCCTTCCAAGAGTTTTTGAGAAACCTTCATAAAAAGCCCACTGAAAACAACAAATTTTTACGTGAATACATTATGCTTTTGTCAGTCTGTGCACACCTGGAATATCATGATTTTCAAACGTGCATTGCAAACCAGTCCCAGGATAGCCTACTGGAAAATGATGGGAGTAAACCTCAGATCTGGAGAGATGATTTTTTGAATGCTAATGTTGAACCAGGATTTATCCATAGTACTATGCTTGCGGTCTATGCTATAGCTCACGCCATTAAAGGGCAATGCAAAGACAGAGACTGCAAAGATCCATCTGCCTTCACTCCCTGGGAGGTATGATGCTAATTCTTACAGGTCTCAGTCTCTCTTCCTAACTTTCATTGCACTTTTGCCACCGTGTTCATGGAGATAAAATCTTGGTCCTTTTACTAAATTACTTCTTATCAGGTATTTGACTATTAGTGGTTGGTCCCATTGCTGCAAACTACTGTGATACACATTGTGAGTGCTCTTGAGGGATGGGGATACTGCAGGATAGGAGCATTCACTGAAGAGTTTCAATTTTCCTCTCCCTCTTTCTCTCACCACTGTAACTGTTTTCTCTTAATTCAAGTATTATCCTCCATAATGAATTTCTACTTGAAACTGAAAATGCAATACATTATCAGACCTCTGTCTGATCTTGACTTATATGTAAAGACTTAATATTAAAGATGGGTGAGGTACTTGTTATCACACTACTGGGTGGGAAAAGAAGAGGAAAAATTAAACAAGTAATCCTGACCTGACCTTTTACCAAAGAACCTGCTCAGGACTATTCACTTTTACACACTTTTACTCAGAAGATTAAACAAATATTCACTTAAAAGTCAAACAACCTCTGAAGCACTCTGATTTGCTTTGACCTCTTATCCTAGGTCAGGGCAGGTCAAACCAAGCTATGGGATTTGAAATAAAAACAAACCAACCAATAACCCAGTAACAATCAGACCAATTACATGAATTAGTAAACACTAATGGGACAAATTCAGGACTGTTTAGTAGGAATGCAGCTTTATGGAGCTACGTTTACACCATAAATGGGCTAAATGCCAAGCCATCCAAATTAATTCCTTTTGTGTTGCTAAGCACTCATGAAGAGAACTGAGAGATAATTATTTCCCCCATGATGTTTTCATAACATGTTTCTTCTACATGAAAATTCAACCCTCTAGGAAGGAAGATAGGTATGTACAGAAAACCCTTAGAATCCAAATAATCCATATAATATATCTCCATATACAGGGAAAAAATAGAGTGATTGTTGTTACAGACTTTGCAAAAAATACCAAAAAACAGTTGTTCCAAGATGTTGTTAAATATTAGCCCCTTCTGTCTGAAGCTCAAGATGTATTCAAAAAGCTCTGGTGTTCTCATATTGTTAGACAAATTGAAAAAGTGGAGAACAGAAAAATTAAATTACTAGTCTGGGTATATACAAGGAAAAAACTGTAATCAGTTCCACACAACTATGCAGCATCCAAATAAAATGCACCAATCAAATTAGTTAGAAACACACCAATTCTTCATAAACTATATAAATGCCAAAAACAAATTACATTATACATGGCAAGTTGGCATATTATATACATTAGATTTGTATGTGTTACTAGATGTGTTACATAAATTTGACAAAGCCTATTGAGGTAGTATATGTGTCAGTTTGTTAAATGCTATGAATATCACAAATGGACCCATGTAACAGCATGATTTTCACATGCACTCAGCCTTTCACCAAACATTGAATTTTTTTCTTGTCAGTTAATTACGGTTGCCAAAAAAATCATTTGGCCTGCAAAATAATAAAGCTTTTGCTTCAATTAAGAGCCATGGCAGCTAATGGGAGTATTTCTATGATCTCCCCATGAGCTGGCAGTGAGGATATATAATGTGCCTTAACCTGTCCTTTTCTAGATTCACACAGACCTGTTTCATCTGTCTGTTTGTGGTGAGGGAGGCAGAAGTTTTCCCCTCTTGAACAGAATGGATTGCAGTTTGAAGCTGGGCAGTTGCCTTGATAAAGAATATATATTGTTCATTGATTATTAATAGTTCTGAGTCTCACCTTGCCATACAAAATTTCAGTCTGAGTCACAGCTGGGTGACGTCACAGTGCTAGATACCCCCAGACAGGCTGGGAGAATTTACTCTGGAAGCAAATGTTGCCCAGATTGACTGTGGTGACAGTAAAGTAACAACAGGAGCGCTGCTCACCGCTGGTCTTTACAAGAAGGGGCGTACCAAAAGACTCTTAGTTTTTGCAAGCAAAAATATTTGCTCTGAATATCACACCAAAATTTTCAAGACTGGAAAAAATACTATGATTATGATTTTATGAAACTATTATTCTTTTTAGTGATAGATTTTTAAGGCCAACATGATTGTCTGTATAGTGTAATTCTTTAAACAAAATTAATTTGAATTTTAATATTTCTCTTTGTCCTAAAAGTATTTATTTTTAACATGATACTATCATACATATGTTGAACTACTCGGTTTGTCACACTGACATGATACAGGTGTATGCTATCATTCCTTACACTTATGTGCAGCTCCTTGAAGAACTTAAAAGAGTTGTAGTCATTGATGATGATAAGGAAGTCAAATTTGACTGCAATGGGGATATGAGCACCAGTTATGATGTCCTTCTTTGGAAAGAAATTGATGGCCACATGGAAATCACCACTATGGCAGAATACGATGCAGAGAAAGGTGGCTTTATCTTTGAGGATGAAGAGAAAAAAAAAGATTTTCTGGCTTTAAAGGTAACTTCTAATTTGTTGACATAATGTGTGAAATTTATTTTAAGACAGTTTTTTTTCCCTGCAGCACTTGCTACTGGAACAGGTGCCAGCTAGAAATCTCTTGTGTGATTTAATGTTCTCCTCTTAGAGCAAAGAATCTTTTCTGAGTTTATTCAACCCCTTTCATGCACCCTGAGATGCATGTTAGCCTGTGAGCAGGCTCAGCAATACAAAATTTATTTCTTTCTCCGGAATTCCCCTAGGAGGTTATGTCTGTCCTAAGGATGCTATTCCAGATTCTTACAAAGGGATTTTAAAATAAAAAATTATGGTGTATAAAAAAGCCCTCACTTATGTACCACATTTTTTTTACATTAATATTCAGAATTGTTGGCTTCATTGTTTAAAAAAAAAAAAAGTTTTGTTGTTTATTTGCCCCTTGGGATGTTAAAATAAAAAATGATGGTGTATAAAAAAGCCCCCACTTATGTACCACATTTTTTTACATTAATATTCAGATGTGTTGGCTTCATTGTTTAAAAAAAAAAAAAGCTTTGTTGTTTATTTGCCCCTATCAGAGCTGGGGTCAGCAACATGAGTAGGTGGTGCCGCCTGGAGCCCCAGCACTGGTGCAGACAGGACAAGTGGGTGGCCCTGGCCAGTTCCAGCTGGACAATCTGTCCCCTGTGCATGGGTGGATGTCTGAGTTCATGGCACAGCTCTGTGCTGCAAGGCATTCCCCGCTAATGGGACAGGGAGAGGCTGCTTGCTAGGTGGGCTGAATTCTGGTCTCCACATGTGAACTTGGCTCTGTAGAGAAGGAGACCTCAAACCTTGCCCCTCTTTGTGGTGCAAGGAAATGTCTCCACCTCCTTGTGAACACCGTCTTGGAAGGACAGGAGATTGCAAAGTGCCTCAGGACAGATCATTTAACAAAAAATTGTCTTCAAAAGGAGGACCTGAAGTGAGGCCTCAAGAGAAGGCCCATATCACATACCCAGGAGTGGAGCTTCATGGTCCAGGGACAAGCTGGCAAGGGTCAGGAGTGTCAGAGCTGCAGTACAGAGCACCCTCCAAAGCATCTCCGTCAGGCCAAGTTGTCCCTCCTGCGCTCTGAGCAGCTGAGCAGAGTATCAGGATCTCATTTTTGAAGCAGTTCACTCAAATTCCCTTTCAGATGCTTCTGTGCATTCTTTGAAGATGATCCTCTGTTGTCTAAATGCAAGTTCAAAGCTGAATGAGGGACTTTGATCTAGATTTTAAAGGTACACACAAATCCAGGAATTAGCATTCAGGCCCAAAAATAAAATTATCAGGTAAATAATGCCCCATTCTATTTCTCATTGACTGTGTGAAGAAAATACAAGAAACATGGACCCTACAATGATCTGAAAAAATAATTTTCAGATTTCCTTAAAATATGTATAATAACAAAAATTACAAATTACAAAAATCCTGGAGGTTCTGATTAATGTTCCTTTGTAATTAGCTGTACCTAAGATGATGAATTCTTTTTTTTCCCCCTCTGCACACTGCAGAAGGTTCAGTCAACATGCTCCCAGCCCTGCAGGCCAGGCCAGGTGAAAAAGGTTACAGAAAGTCCACACACATGCTGCTATGAGTGTGTTTACTGCCCAGAAAACCATTACAGCAACCAAACAGGTAAAAAATTTGTATCCAAATAAAGGTTAATTTACACATCAATGCAATAGTTTTGCTTGGATATAATGTGCCTTGAGAACCTTGGGTTAAATTTTGGAATGGGATTTGAATACTTGCTTATGATTATGATCAGTTACCTGTAAAACTTGCTATAAATGCTTTTTTAAAGGCCATGTTTAAAGTGATTAGATTGTCCAGCTGACTAGCATTACTCTTTGCTAGGATGCAAATTCTGGCTGATTTATCGGTGAGATTTACTCTCATTAAATAGAGCCTTTCCTCCCTGTCTTTTCTCAGTACATTCAGCCAAGTCAGGAGCAATTTCTTGGCTTGGAGGGTGGTGAGGCACTGGCTATCCAGAGAAGTTACTGTGGCTGCCCCATTCTTAGATGTGTTCAAGGCCAGGTTGGACAGAGCTCTGAGCAGCCTGGTGTAGTGAAAGGTGTCCCTGCCCCTTGTGCAGGAATTGGAACTAGATGGTGTTTGAGAGTCCCTTCCAACCTAAAAGGCTGGAAGCCTATGAATCTATGAAGTTCAAGAGTTATGTATTTTGCTTAGCAGCACATTTTGTGTCTTACCACAGAGAGCTGTGTTATTTGATATAATCGTGCAGCAATATATTCTAGTATCGAATCTAATGTATACTTTATCACTGGTTTGAGCAAAATCCTTTAAAGGGGAAAGCTAAATATGGAGAAGAGAGAATTAAGAAAATTAAGGTAGCATGGACTTTTAATGTCCTGAGAACATATGAAAAGTAAATTTTATCTTCTTATTCAATTAATTGTGAAAATTCTCCATATCAGAAAATAGGAATTACAAAGCAAAAATACCTTTCAAATAATTATCTAAAACAATGTTTGTTCTTGCTGTTGTATTTTAAAAGCTATCTGTAAAGAGAATATTAGGGTGTTTTCCTGTTAAAGTAGACAAATTAAAGAAAAGTAAGTTAAAGTTTTGCAAGAGAATTTATTCCTCTAGAGTAACTGTTCAGGTTCCAATTGAAGTTTCATTGGTCACATTACACTGGTCAGTGCTGAGCAAGACGCTTTTAGAAGCTTGGTCGTTTTCCCTCCTCGCCCCTGGCTGCAGGCAAGGCTTGCTCCCAGCTGGCAGGAAGCTCCAGGCATTTGTCCTTGGCTCGTTGTGCCACTGCCACCGCAGCCACCGCAGCCCTGCAGCTCCTCCCCCTGGACAGCGACAGCCGGAGTCAGAAGCAGTCAGACCCATCTTTTCCCTCTGGCATCCTTTCCCACATTGCTCCTGTATCTCAAGTCCCTACAATCCGCTTTACAGTTTATTAACTTTGGGGTTCTAAGATACCTTCCCTTTTTTCTGCTTCCAGATATGGATTACTGCTACCGATGCAACAACAAAACCTACTGGGCTCCCGTCAACAGCAGCACGTGCTACAGGAAGACGATCTATTTCCTTGCCTGGACTGACTGGTTTGCCATCTTCCTCCTCCTCCTCTCTGCTTTTGGGGTTGTGTTGGTCTTGTCCATTTGTGTAATATTTACCAAAAACTTGGACACACCGGTAGTAAAGGCATCTGGTGGTCTGACTGTCTGCTATATTATTCTCTTCAGCCACTTCTTAATTTTTTTAAGCACTGTCTTCTTCATAGATGTACCCACAGAAATCAAATGTAAAACTAGGCAAGCACTCTTTGGCATAAGTTTTACACTCTGCATTTCATGTATTTTAATAAAGTCACTAAAAATTTTACTAGCTTTCAGCTTTGATCCCAAGCTTCAAAATTTCCTGAAATGCATGTATAAACCTATTCCCACTGTGGTCACTTGCACTGGAATTCAAGTTATCATTTGCACCTTCTGGCTAATATTTAGGACACCTTTTGTAAATCAAAATTTCTCAATCCCAAGAGCAATAATTCTGGAATGCAATGAGGGGTCTATTGTAGCTTTTGGGATTATGTTGGGCTACATTGCTGCCCTAGCATTTATTTGCTTCATATTTGCCTTTAAAGGTAGGAAGTTGCCAGAGAATTACAACGAAGCGAAATTCATCACTTTTGGCATGCTAATTTACTTTATAGCGTGGATCGTATTTATCCCTGTCTATGCAACTACATTTGGCAAATACTTGCCAGCAGTGGAAATCATAGTTGTTTTAATATCCAATTATGGAATCCTCTGCTGCACCTTTCTACCAAAATGTTATATTATCATTTACAAGCAAGAAACAAACACAAAATCTGCCTTTCTCAAAATGGTTTACACTTACTCCTCTAAGAGTGCAGGCAGCGTTGCTGTTAGTCAGGCTTCTTTAGATTCAAAATCTTCCAGCTTCCGAGCCACTATCACAGACTCGTGTAAAACTGAGAATGACTCTGTGAATGGAAACTGCCATTTCCAAGTGCCTGGGCAGTCACTAATAAAAGGAAAAGTTCTTCCTAAAAATGCCGGAAGGACTATGGTCAGGAAAAGAGTCTCCAGCATATGATTGGCCAGTGTTGAAGTACCAGAAGTTAAAAAGCCATTTTAGGGAGCCATTTGTCTTTCAGATCTCTTTCTTTTTGCTATGTCCAAGGAGGGCAGGCCACATGAAACACGTTTTCCTGTACTTAGGCAGTTATCCATTACCAGATCTGAAAGGCTTTCCTAACTCACAGAGTCCATCCCTTGCTTCTGCAAACTTGCTGATGTGCAGTCCCCTTCAGCAGCTCCCTTCCTTCCGCATCCAGCCCACACAGACCTGTGGGAACCAATTCTGCAGCCTCCCTTCCTCAGGTGAGGCAGAAGCATCACAAAATTATTATTTCTCACAGTCATGTAAGTGGGAACACATGAGTTTCCCCACTTCTTTTCCCTCTTTGATACTCAGTTGTTTAAGGAGCTCTTCTTCTCATCTTGGCCCCATTTTACAGATCAAAGAGAACCTTGTCCCAGCCTTTGTTTGCCAAGATAAACAAGTCCAGTCCTTTAGTCTCCACTTTTAAGATAGGCTTTCCATTCTTCTGAACTTCCAAAAGAAACTCTTTTCATCTAGTATAAAGGAATCTTTTTTTTCCCTCCCCAAAACTGCACAACTTATTCCAGATGAGTGCTGCAGTAACATTTAAGTTTTCTTGTGTTTACCAGCATGGCAATGTACTAGAGACAGAGCTATAAAGAAATTAAAGAATTCTTCTTGAGCTCTATAGTTATACATATGTTCATCTGCCTTTTTTCCCCATACTCAGAAGAGACACACTGATTCACCTCATGCACCTCCTCTGATGCAGGGGACCGAGCCCCAGGTGTCCTTTTATTTGAGAGTGTAAAGTCAATGTGTAGTGTCAAAACTTAAAACCACTACTTGATTCATCTCATTACCATAAATAATGTAACGACCAGTATCAGCATGAGGGCATCCTGGAAAATTTAAGGGGGTTGATAGATATTTTTTAAAATGTGATTTTCAATAAGAACATGACAACGCACCATAAGGATACACAGAAATAGCGCAAGGATGACCTGGTATGATCTGCACTGAATGAGTCTCTGCTCTGTAGCACCATGAGCACAGCTGTGCTGTGCCTTCTGTATGAGAGGAAAAGGGCACATTCAGAGAAGGAAGAATTTTTCTGTCAGGATAATGGTACCACAGAGAGTTTTCAGACAGAGCCTAAACAGCAGAACTACATTGTCAATACAGGAACAGGAAAATACTTTTCCATATTCATAAATCCCAGAACATAGAAACTTTGCTATTTAAGTTCTGTACCATGTTACTGTAAAATAATACTAAAATCCTTGATATTGTGTATCTATTAAGGTATTTTAAAGTCATTTGAAAGGCAAGAGTGCAATTCACATATGGATTTGTGTAAATACATATGTTCTGTTGCTGATTGTAGGAATGAAGGTTTATGTGCATATATTTATATGTTGAATGCTATTTATACTTCAGTTGTTGCAAATACTTTTCTGTGTTTGAGATTATGGATGATAAGGTTAAAGTTCCTACAGTGTGACAGCCAATGCAGCAAGAATTCTTGCCCTAAAAGAGAGATGCAAAGCTTACGTTGCACAACTGTCAGCAATCAGCTGGTTAGGAAAGTTAATTTGGCTGGAATATTGTACATGCATTTATTGTTTTCAAAAGTGTTGAGTGTAGCATGCCTTGAAGCTATATGAAAGGGAATGATTAAAGCCATATTGATGTTTAAAATTGAGTTTGCTTACTTAATTTCCTTACCTCACCCTATGAGCTTCTTTTGGCCTTGAACAACAGCAATACATGCACCTGTAAGGTTGTTTCCACTATAGACCTCAGCCTGCTTAGAAACACCCTTTAGACTGAAAGCTGTGTGTGGCAGGGATTTCATCCTGCAGGACAATGAGGAGAATGTCTGGATGAACAGGGCCTGGTGACAGCAGTGTGAAGGTCTCTGCTGAGGTATCTCTGAGGAAATGGCAGAATTTCACATATGGCAGAATTTCAAAGGAGCCCTACGTGCTCCATTTAATTCTCCAGCTACTCAGGTCTTCCGTGCAAAGCACAGTCCATGGTGGAGCAGAGAGGATGTAACAGGTTTGGGAGGTTGACTTGACAGCAAAAAAGAGACCTTAGACCAAGATGTGTTACATGGTTTTAAATATCTTCTTCTGTGAGAAGCAACTGATCATATGTAGGTAGGACGTAAAGGGATTGCGCTACCCTACACAGAGGGTATGAAAAACCTTAAAATAGGAGTTTATTATGCTAAAATAGCATTTGTGCACATTCTCCTGCCCAGGGCAGTAAGTATTCTAGCAATCTGGCTATTCCTCTTGCCAGTCACGGAGACATTAAAGGAGTCTGAAGCAGATTTTCATCCCCAGAGCACAGGACAGGAATCACCTTCCAGAGTCATAGCAAAGTCTTATCCTGGTGCTCCCAGAGCTGTGGCCCATAGGTCAGGCCATGTGAGGCCAAAGGGACCAGCTCTTTTTTCTGGCTCAGAGCACATTCTGCTTGCTTACTTTGGAAAGATCCTGAAACCACTTCTCAAAACACTAACATCGCATAGGCACATTTTCCATCTCTGAGTGCAATAGAGAGAACAAATGTCTCCAAATACAGTGCTGTTCACCGAGAAATCAAATGGGAGAATGCAGTTTGTTAAGGTCAGCAGGAGGCTGCTCTGGATGTAAACATTATTTAACCTTTCAAGGGCCTATGTCATCCATTGTTAATAATGCTAAATGCTGTATTCTGAAACAACTATCATACAATGTAGAGTATCTTCAGGGAGAATGAAGACCATGAAGGCCACCGAGTGTTTGACATCCTCTTGTCCAGAGCATAATTCCCTCAAGATTTCAGTAGCTCTGGCTGTGTAGATGCCTTTCAGCTGCCCACAATTTTTAGAGCAGTTCTTTGGTGAGTGCTGGAAACTACGTGAGCTCCAGGCTTGGTCCCAGCAGCTCTGCTGATGGCCACTGGAACTACAGTGACTCTAAATGTGTGGGTGACCATCAGGAGGGGCAACTGATAGCTGTGGCTGTGATCTCCTCATAATGAATGACACTGAGCCCAGCCCAGATGTCCTGACTCTTCCTACCCTTCCCAGCTGTGTCTTCAGGGACAAGGAACACTGCTTGACACTGTGCCAGCCTCTTTGAGCAAAGGTAAAGTATCATCCTCTATCATCATCTGTTGATGTGTCTTCATCTCTGTGACAACGTTCTGAAAGAGGGCACAGCTGCTCAAGGAGTGTGTGGGCTTGTAAAGAGGTGCATCTCCTCCTTTTTGTTATATGCTCTGCTCCTGAAGAAAAGATAGCTGGAGGTTTTGGCTACAAATAGTTCAAAACCCCCCTTTTGCGCTGTCACACTGAGCACAGGACTTAAGCTGTTGCCAGACAGTGATCAATCCCTGGGGAGTGGGACTTCCTCTGCTCATCTGCAGCCATTCTGGCTTTGGCTGATGCATGTAAAATCTTCCACTGCTTGGTGCCTCAGAAACAGCTCTGTTGAGACAGTCTTAAACCATCACGAATATCACACTGACACAGGCTGCTACTTAGTCTATTCTGTGCTGATTTCTCTGAATGAGTTTTTACAGTTTGTTTCTTTGTTTGATTTTGAGTTTTTTTTGGTTGTTTTTTGTTTGTTTGTTTGTTTGTTTTTGTTTTGTTTTTAAATAAAGCTCTGTCCAGGATGTGAAAAGAAAAACAATTTTTTTTTTTTCAGTTGAAGTAGATGGAAAAACCTATGATGACAATCAGTACATTTGAGCATTCTGAAAGCAGTAAAATGACAGAAACACAGATGTGGGCAGGTTTCTGTCTTATAGAACTTATACTCTACATAGAATCATAAAATGGTTTGGGTTGGAAGGGACCTTAAAGATCATCTAGTTGCCATGGGCAGAAACACCTTCCACTAGACCAGGTTGCTCAAAGCCCCACCCAACCCTCCAGGGATGGGGCATCCACAACTTCTCTGAGCAACCTGTGCCAGTGTCTCACCAACCTCACAGGAAATAATTTCTTCCTAATCTAAACCCATTCTGATTCAGTTTAAGGCCATTACTCCTTGTAATGGGAATACAGGAATCACTACATGCACTTGTAAAAAACCTTTCTCCATCTTTCTTGTGGGTCCCCTTTAGGCACTGGAAGGTGCTTTAAGGTCTCCCTGGAACGTTCTCTTCTTCAGGCCGAAGCTCTGCCAGGCTGTCTTCACGGGAGAGGTGCTCCTGGTCTCTGGTTGTTTTTGTGGCCCTCCTCAGGACTCGCTCCAGCAGGTGCGCATCCTAACATGAAGCTGAACTACCGCGCCTGTTTCCTTAGCTGAGTTTTGCCTCGGACAGTGACCTCTCTTCACTTGAGTTGCAATCCGTGAGTGCGGTAGGTGAACAGGATGCCGTTTGGGGAGAACCGATCCCGCTGGGTGCCGGCGATGGTCCCGCCTCTCCTCGCCTCTCCTCCGGGCGCGGCTGGAAGGGTCCGCCGGGCGGGGTGGGGCGGGGCGGGGCCGGGGTCGCTCCCGCTGCGGCAGAGAGTCCTGCCGAGGCAGAAAGTCCGGCCGAAGCAGAAAGTCCGGCCGAGGCACAGGGTCCCGCCGCTCCTCGCCGTCCTGGCCATGCTGCCGGCGCGCCTCCGCCCGGGGCGGCTGCTGTCCGCCGCGCCGCTCCGCCCGCCCGCGCCGCGGGGAGCCGCGGCCGCCGGGGATCCCGCCCGGAGCCCGGGCACCACCCGCGGTAAGGGGCTGCCCGCCGAGCCGGGGGGAAGCGGAGGCGCCGGGATCGGCCCCGCGGCGGCGTCCCGGGGCTGACGGGGAGATGCGCGGGCGGGCGGCTCGGGACTGGGACGGATTGGAGCGGGGCTGGGCTGCCCGGTGGGGCGGCCGCCGGTGGCATCACAGCTCGGGTGGTCCCGAGAGTTCTCCTGCTCGCCTGGGTACCCACAGGGGAGGTCGAATCAGACCCGCAGAAACGCTCGCTGCGTGCGGGGATATTCCAGAGACGGCGCGGAGGTGACTCTGCGTAGCCGAAACCTGGAGATCTAATCCCAAAATTACTCTTCCAACGACCAAAATGGGTAGGATTTTTCCCTTCTACACCTTGCTATCAGTCACAATTCTCTCTTAGTGCATGGTTTACAAAGTGTTTGGGCTTGTTTGTTTGTTTGTTTGTTTTTCTCTCACTCTTTAAGCTGAGCAGGCTCACAGGGTGGCTGCAAGTTACAAACCTTCGAAGTTTGACAAAAAAATCCTCCTCTGGACTGGACGTTTCAAGACAGAAGAAGAGATTCCTCTGAGGATCCCGTAAGTGCGCTGGCCTTGTCCAAGGGTAACATGGAGCTGAAGGGAAAGCAGTGGTGTGATCCTGATTCTGTGGAAAATTTAAAGCTTTTCCACAGAGCTTAAAACGATCGGTTTTACAACACTGAGACTTGGAAACAAATTAGAGGGCAAGAGAATTTCCTGTCCTGGTTAGAGGTTAAGATGAGAAAATGTTCCTTGCTGGAGTCCCTAGAGCCCGGGATTAAGAACAGATCCATCTGAGTAGACAGCCTTGGTTACATTTATATACTGGTTTGTTTGTTTTGCTTAGTCCTAACATGCAATCAGAGAAGGATGTTATTGGTAAACAATATTTTTTGTTTATAGCTCACATAAACTGTTCTAAGGGAGCTTAGAATGACTACATACAATAAATTATTTTTTATTATAGAATTTGAGGAAAAATAGGGAAGGAGGTAATGAGAGAAGAAGCCCTCATCAAGGAAAACTGAGCACTTGACATAGCCTTAGTCTTCTATTCTTGCTGACCCACTGGACTATATGATCTTTGAAGGTCCCTTCCCTCCCAAACCACACAGACTCTACAGTTCTCTGACTTTCTGAAAATTAGCAACCCCTCCCTAAGGGAGTCACTAAACAGCTGAAACCTCTCTCATGTTTAAGACTCCCTTTTCTTAGGATGTCAGATAGAGTGTTAGCCATCTCTCCAGGATGCTACTTTTTGTCATCAAAGCATGTCCCTGCCTTGGATGATACATTGAGAATAAACAGTGTGCAGAGCTGTGTAAAGCAACAGGTACATCCTCTGCCTATTCTTACTGGTTCCTGACGGTTTCACTGGAGTTTGCTGAGCTGGACAGTGGCTTTCTGGACAGTTTAGCCTATCTTGTGCTGTTAGTTTCACCATCTTCCTCTAGAGCAAGGTTCAGACATGTCTCAGGAGCTGTAAATGCTATTCAACTTGTCAGGAGATGTTTATAAAGATATGGCATTTACCAGTCATACAGACACATGCACAAAAATCACTCCTTTCTGTCTTGGCAGGTGAGGGTCTCCACTGTGCTTTCTGAGTAAGCAAAGTATTTTTTGCTTTATAGTAAGACTATACTATACTATACTATACTATACTATATTATACTTTATTGTAAATAGTAATATACTAGAAGTAGTTGATTGGTAGACATTGAGGCTGAACTGTGGCACTGTTTTAATGCTTATCAAAAGAAGAATTGTGAAGTGTTGCTACCTGTGAACACAACCTAACTGCTGAAGATTGTTTGTACTATGAAACAAATCTGCAGGCTTCATTCAAGGTTGTTGTGGTTTCTTTGTTTTTTTTTTTAAAGCCCCAGCTGTTGCTCACTTCAGCAGATGTTTGCCTGGAGTCTTGATTAAAGACTGAATAGCAAAGACCCTAATATGCAATTAGTGAAGAACATTGTAAGGTCTGTTTTCCTTAAAGCAGATGCAGAAAGCAGGGAGAAAGTGAAAATCTGCCTCAGAGGAGTTTCAATTAGTGCACTGTGAAATATAATTTGGCTAATACATCAGACTAATAACATTTACGGCTTTGCTTTTGTTACCACAAATGGATTACTGGATTAATGATCCTACGTGCCAGTCTGATGCGCAGCTTGTTTTGAAGATGATTTTTATCATTGTACAAACCAGAAGCAGTTCCTTAGAACTGCAGGCATTGTTAGTCACCTGCAAGAAACAGAGTGTGCCCAACGTGCTCCTCCTGTGTGCGCTGGCAAGGAAGGGCTGGTACAGCACTGCCACTCACGGGACCTGTCCTCTCCCACCACACCAAACCTTAGAGAGAAGCACTGCAGCCCTCAGCCTTGGTGCAGGCTTTCATGGGCTATGTCAAATCCCCAGCTCTGCCCCATCCCATCGTGTTAAAGTAAGTCTAAAGATTTTTTGAAGGAAAGAGAGCATTACACCATGTTTACTTAGAACACGGAATCAATTCTTTATGCAACTATTCTTTTTACACATATAGTTGTGGGTTTATACATATGTATAAAACATGTACTTATATCTTACAAATATCTATCTATCTATCTATCTATCTATCTATCTATCTATATCTATCTATAGCATTCCCATGACGAATTATGAAAGGAAAATGGTGCACAGCCAGTATTATTATGAATATCTTAAAAACTGTACTCCCAAGTATAATGTTTGACTTGGAAAAACTTCGCTGAATATTTTGGGGCAATTTTCATGATTTCCTCTACTGCTGGTTCCCAGGGCCATGCTGCTGGCTCAGAAGAGAGGAGGGTGGAAATGGGAGCTGTACCAAAGCAGATTTCTGGGCTGTAAAATGTCTCCTTTGCACTGACTACTGCCAAACAGAGGACAGCAGTTTTCACTGTTGTTGCCTTTGAGGACCAGCAAAAACAGTCCTGTAGATTGTTCTTGTTCAGGTGTGTGCTCCTGATATAGCGTGGTGGCTGACATCAGCTGCCCACTTTCTGTCAGGCTGCTGCTTTAATGAAGAACTAAAACCTTTAACTCATAGTAGTACAAACTCTGCTTTAATTAACAATCCAAGGATGTAAAGTTCTTAGCTTACAGAACACCATCTGAATAGGTTAGATGCAGCAGTAGTTGATTTCTAAAATTAACTTTGAATAACGAGAATTTGCTTTTACTCCATCCGACATCACATATACATCTCCATGTTTTAAACAGATAACCCCACTCAATTTTCACTATGTTTAGAGTTCAAGGTATGATTTCTGGTGTATTTACCCCAAGCATTGAAATGCAAACACTTATTGCCAGAGCAATGTTTCCCAGGTTAAAAAACCCCTAAACAGTCTAAATCCACTAAATGTTGCTTTGCCATGGGAAATGGATTAGGATCAGAAAATGGCTGATACATAATTAACCACAGCAAGCTGAAGATGCTTGTTTCAGAAGCTAATTCTATATTTATTCTTAAATTGTGATGTTATGTCTGCAATGCTTTGAAAAGATACTTTGCCTTTTTTAATGACTCAATTCAACTACTTTAATTGCAGGCCAGAGATGATAGACAAGGCAAAAAACAAAGCTCGAGTGAAAGCCTGTTACATCATGATTGGGCTCTCAATTATTGCCTGTTTTGCGGTGATTGCTTCGGCTAAGAAGGTGAGGTATGACCGTGTAGCACACTTTAAAAGAATAGAATTCTGTGAAAAGCACACAAATCTAAACCAAGAGCAGCAGCTTGGAGCTGCCCAAGCTTTAGCTAATCTAGTCTCTGTCACCCCCACCACCCTAAGTGGCTGTTGCCCATTCCCGAGGCTGGGTAGCTTTCCCTGGGTGCATCCTTTTTCCTATGTTGCTACTTCCTCAGGCTGCCGCACGTCACGAGTCCTTAACGAGCCTGAACTTGGCAAAGAAGGCCAAGTGGCGGAAGGAGGCTGCGCTGGCCGCGGAGGCAAAGACCAAGTAACTCCGTCTGAAATGCTCAATGTCCTCGGAAAAGCAAAATTAACTGCTGCTGAGAGCAAGTAGTGAGTGTCACCCCTAAATGGACAACTGTAGTACGCACACCCTAGAGCCAGTAAGGGCAGCTACAGCATCACAAAAAAGAAAGAAAAAATGGCTTTCATTAGGAAGATATTCAGGATACTTGGTCCATATAATTAAAACTATTTAGAATGTTTTGCATATATTAAAAGCAGTAATTAGTTTTAAAGGGGATGAGGTAGTTTCCTAAGAATGTCAGGTACCTTTGGTTAGATAACCACAAAATATTTACACCCAAGAAATTTTCTGTCTGGTGACAGCGCATAGTTTTTCAGTGCACAAATTGCCACTTGAAACTCACTGGCATCAATGCTGTATTCAGAATGGTATTTGCATTTTTTAGCTTTAAGAAGCAACACTTATTGAATCACTAAATAAATACAGTAAACATCTGTAAAATAGGTTTTATTGGTTTTTGTATGGTATTTGGAGATTTAACATTCCATAATATTGCATACTACTAATATGTGTTCTGTTACAGTAATGGGCCTTTGGCCTGGATTTAAAGATGCACTATTACTATCTGAAGTTCATACAGGTAATTTAGTTTTCCCACATTATATATGTAAGACATTGTGCCATAAGTAACTAGAATGTCGCATTCCAGATTTCAGTGAAATCTTGAGGTCACAGTTTAAGTCCACGTATCCATCTGCAGACCTATTACAAAAATCCTCAGCTGTACAACTTAATAAATTTTAACCTACTGAGAATTAATCATGGAGGAAAGACAATAGTGCATCTTTACTATTTTTTTTAAAGACAGGCCCAACAATAAATAGTTTCCAGTTGCAAACTTGTTCTACAGCAAACATTTCTGCGCCAACATTATTACTATTTTCTGATTGCTGCTAGGAACAGTGTGTAAAGCAAATACTAGAAAATTAAAAAGCTGTAAGAACCAATCCTCAGACAAAAGTGCAATGATGAAAAAATTAGATATGATTCAGTGTAACAAGAGTAGGGAACTATTAAAAAAAACTTATGCTCTGCATAGTTGCATAGATTAGCTAGTTAGTATTCACATTTAGGCAGAACAAATGGTACCCTTTTAATTAAACCCAAACCCCTGTATTTTTAAACAGACTTTGTAACTGATGGGGCACTTCAGATTGCATATTAAAATGCCAAACTTAACGAGATTTTCATATCACAGTTTTGTTTCTCTCTCCATACTAGTTTCATCTGTTTAGGTATCATCATAATCATGTTCCTACCTGCAAACAAGTACACCAGAGCTGACCTTAAGTCATAATCTCTGGTTTCATTTTGTTCATTTATGTGCTTCTAACAAAGCATGATATAAGCCCAGTGATAAAACAGATCATCCTTTAAACAATTTTCATTATTATTTTTCAACAATATCAGAGTAAACCAAATGTTGAGTTTAAACAGATTTTCATCATCCTAAGTCCATCAATTTTAGTTCCCTTTCAAATTGTTCCATTTATATTTATCAGAGGCATGAAATATAGTTTGCCTAAATGTGTAAAGTGCAGTCACTAACTGTCCACAAGATAGAATAATATATCCACACAACTGAAGACATACTTTCAAAACAAATATAATACTTTAAATCTCCCCTCTTTTCTTAATTTTCAAGTCTTTCAATTAAGATTTCATAGTTCAGATTTGGTTTAAATAAGAGAGGTTTATAAAGGTAGTTTTACAGGGTTCTCCAAATAAAAAGCAGGCACAGCTGGTTGTTATCAAAACAAGGTTGTTAGAAACAAAGGAATACCCTGTCACCTGAATAATTTTCTTACACTAGAACACTGAAATTCAGCATTTGCTAGTAACCTTGGTAGATTTCCATGATTGTTACCCTGTTCTTTGATAGATGGGGAGTGGGCAGATCATGGGAAAGAATGAGGGTTGGTGTATGAAAACCTAAAACTATGAGAGTAAAAAGGGCATAAGTACAATCACCTAACAATATATGAAAATTTGGCAGCTGTACTCAATATTATCACACTATTCAAAACTGTTGTATGCTGTACAAATCTAGGTTTAAAGTGTCATTTGCTAAAATATCTCATTATTCAGAGTTCATAAAGTAACAGCACTCCTATATACACTTCTTACACTTCTATCTTCCACTAAAAAGACTTCAAAGGGAGGTTGCTTCCGTCCCAGTTATATCTTAGTCAAAACTGACCATTCATTTTAGAAAATCCACTTCAAGTCCCACATTCAATTACAATATAGAATATATTGCTGTAACATCAAAGTGAAACATCTTAGAATCTTAACTTGCATGTAAAAAAAAAGTCTAAATATAAAATGGTACTGTAAATGATACCACCTTTAACCTGTATTTTTCAGTGCATTAAAATATTATTTAGTGACAAGCACAGTGCCATGGGTAAGTAATTTGAAGTTTGAATTGCAGCCTTTTATGAAGCATGAAATGCTCTCATATGTCACAGATTTCACTTAACCCAGGAATTTGATGTTAATACATTAATTACAGGTAATAAAAAATAGCAATACTCCAGAGTTAACCCAAAGTATTAATTTCTCCAAATGAGATATACTAATACACCAGAAACACTACCTATATGCAAGTCAAAGCAGAGCATACATTTTTCTGTACTCAAAACTGTTAACGTAAATATTAGAATTCTTTTAGTGTTTAACAGCAAACACTGTATATTGTAGAGCCTAAATATTTAGATGACAGTAACTTCTAGTTAGTTTTGGTGTCCACATACTTAATGCTATTTACAGTACAACAAACTTTTCCTTCAACTGGCATGATTCACTATTCATTTTTCACTGCAGTATTTCTATTGTCTTACCAAAAGCAAACCGAATTCATTAACCTAAGGAACAATTCAAGTGGCAGTAGCACACTTGGTCAAAAAACAACACCTACTGTCTAAACTTTTGAGAAGCTATTGTACTAAAAGGCAAACATTGCAATGTTTCTCAAACGAAAGTGGTGTTACCACATCTTGACAGAAGACAGCTGTAAAACATCAGCTTGGTGATTGGTGCACATCACCCTTCTGTCAGTCCTAATTGCAGCTTTCTTGTGGTTACTGCAGCGGCTGCTTCCTCTGCAAAGTACTGCAGTTGTGGCTGACTTGTAATGCCATTTAGCAGCTTTCATTACAGAGCCAACATCTAATGACCAGCAAGGTCTCTGCTGATTCCGATTTGAAAACCTCTGAAATAGTCCTCTTCCCGCATAATTCAGAAAGAACTTTTTCATATATTCAATATTATATTAGGTAATTAGCATTATATATGTATATCTATTATGTCTTTAAATACATTTTATAAATAAATTCCAACAGTGTGTTGTAAAGTAAGTAATGCATAAAAGTTTCACAATTTAAATAAATATTTTTCACATTCCAATTCAGCTTCTTACAAGCTCATCTTTATTTCATGCCTTAGTTCTGAAGCAATGTTTCTGCTTCAATACAAGAGGTAGATTTGATAGAGACTGGGCAAGTCAAGCCTACTGCCAAAAATTCAACTGTCAGTAACTATATTGCTGATATGAAATTTGAGACTACATGAAAATTCAGAACTACTACCTAAAATCCTACCAAGTCTTAGCTAAACAGTTCTTGTTAAATCACATTTAATGCTTTTAGACATGATTACTCACAGTTTTTTTCTGTACATAAGAGATAATGAAGAACACAAATACAAAACAGAGAACAGTTGTCTCTAACACAATATATAAAAGTGCATGAGCTGTTTCTTCATCTATTTCTGTAAAACATATTCAGCTTTTCCTCTAACTTTGGCCATAAAGAAAAGACCTCAGAGAAAAAAAACCCCAAACCATACAAGTGTTTAAATTTTATGCTTATATTCACTTCAGTAGTTTAGAGCTGAAACCCCTCCATTGGAGCCTCCTGCTGTTGAAACACAAACTGCTGCTGACTTTCATCCACCTGAGGTGCAATACTGGAGTCCTCTTCTTCAACACCAAAATAATGTTCTATGAGTTCAAAAGCCTTTTGGTAGATCTCTTGGTTTTCATGCCTCTGAAGAAATTCAATTTTATCCAGTCCTAAATTCAAAACAGAAATTTTTCAAATATATAGTTACTTAAATGAATTATGAATTCAAACAGCTTTTAGTACAGCAGTACTTCTTAAGGCAAAAAGATGCAATCCCAAGTCACCTCAATTAATTTGATATCACTGGTTCTTATTTCCTAACCTATGTATTTCTAGTCTTCATTTTCTGCTCTCCAAACTCATCTTAAAACTAAGCTAGAAGCATTTCAATTAAACTAATATCCCGATTTCTATTCTTCTACTCTTAAGTCTTCCCCAACTCTAAATTCTATCTCACTCATGGAGCCATCAGTGGGCACAGTCTGGTATCTTTTTTGAATTTAATTGTAAGATTTAAAGATAGTACCTTTTGGAAAACTTATCATTTTGCAAGTAGAGAACATAATTCAGTCAAAGGTGCAGAGGTTAAGTGTTAGGCAGTCAGTTAGGCTAATATAAAATTCCTGCTTAGCTTTTTAAGGTAATGTAGTTTTCACTTAGGATGGATTAGAAAGAGCTCAAATGAACCCTTCTAGTGACTGCAGAGGCCAAAGCAATGATGGTGATATAATCAGCTGCTTTCCTTACTTGAACTTATACTCTACAGCTTCAGCAGCCCATGCTTAAGTGCTAAAGCAAAGAGAACCTAGAGAGTCAATACTTAAAATTATGAATGGACAGAAAATCTGTAATACAATAAATTCCATTAAAGTCTTCAGTACTTACTCCTCCTATGCATTTAATTGCTAAGTTCTTCAAGCATGCACTTGATTTTAAAAAGTGAACTCTGTAACAGGGAATTCAGATGTAAAGACTGCTTTACAGTAAAGTTAGTACTATCTAATCAGATACAATGTGGTCAATTAGAACTACAGTTCTATTAGTTACTAGCAGTTTCTGAAATACAAATGTCTGACAATTTTGTTTTGTAAGAGCTACAAAAAAGGCAATTCTCCAATAAGAATGCCAGTTTCATTATAATCCAATTGTGAAAAAATAGTAATGAAATTCCACAAATTAGAATGGTTTATATAGAGGTTTAATTCAAGAACTTTGTAACAGAGTAAACAAAATACTTGCAAAAAAACCCCAAAAGCTTATTTGGTTTTATGACCTGAAATTGATTTTGCTGTTACTAATATTTACTATATTAATAAGTGATCCAACATTAGGATCAATTAAAAAAGCCCTGATATTACATTCCTGTTGGTAATGAAACTGTAGCAGACAGGACTATGTGTTACAGTATTAAAAACTGTATTTAGGAATGGCTGATAAATTTATGCAAAGCATGGTTCCAATAGACTGGGACATCTGTGTTAAGCCCTCCTGAGAATGCTTCTCTAGAGGGACATTTAAACTGACCACAGACAAACACCAGGAGTTTTCTGCATTTAACACTTTCCCCTAAATGTTACATTCCTTGTTTTGTGATACTTTGTGACTACTTCTGCTTGGAATAATTCTTGTATTAAAACTTACTGCAAATTTCAAAATGACTCACAGTGCTTTTGTTTTTACAGACTAGAATAAGGAAGTTCAGGTATGTGATTTCACAAGAAGTGTGTTCTTACCATAGGCTTCCTCTATGAGGGCACAATAAGGATTAATGCCAATTCCATTTTGCTTTGACTCTTGTTCTCCAAGACGCAGAATATTTTCAAGTCCATTTAAAGCCACCTGTACTATTTTTGAATCCATCACAGTCAGGAGGTCACAAAGAGGCTTAGTACAACCTAGTGCTACCAAATACCTTTATAACAGAAACAAAACAGAAGAAGGGGGAAAGAACTGATAACCTAGCACATTCATTCTGACATACCAGTCTACTGCTATTAATACTTTGCTAAAAATGTGGCTGAAACAACAGAATTTCTAAATCATGGGAACAATACAAACAGAAACATAGCCCAAAATGAAATAAATATTACTACTTATCCTAATAAAACAAAATGAATGTGTGTATTCCTAACTGGAGTATGAAATCTGTAGTCTTTTTAACTTCTTTTTACCTACAATCTTCAGGTGGGTTTAATTGAATATAAAAGAAAAAATTCTACCAGCAAGTTCTTTTCTCAGGCAGTTGAAATTTTCTAGTGATAAAAATATCAAGTAAACACATTAGATACATATAAGAACACTGAGCACTGTTCTGTGCTAACACAGTCCGTACTAGCAGTCCATCAAGATTTTAGCATCACCTACTATAAAGAGAAGGATGCAACTCTAAATACGAAGACAAAATACTGGGATTGAGTATCCCACTCCTTTTCACAATTTTGAGAAAAATTGTGTATGAACTTTCACAAGTCATCACCTGTGTCCTTGTTTTTATCATGTGAGTAAAATGATGACAGCAATGTTTGCCTAAATACAGTTTAATTCAGTGGTTTAAAACTATCCTGCAGTTAGGCAGTAGTACCCTGAGGACGTTAGGAGGACTAAAACTTCACAACACCAATAATATAAATGTATTTTTTATGAGGAGCCATTGTTATGGTATTATATGCAAATCTACTATTTGAAGATCCTGAATTAAAATTTATTTTTAGAATGCTAGATTTTGAAATATTACAGTATACAAGAAATTTTTAAAAATTAAAAAAAACAAGACACTTTCCTTTGTTATCCCTGTTATCCCCCTGACAACACTTAGTGGTTATAAGAAAATAAGGATTAGTTACATTATAAATAACTAAGAACATACTACTTGCAACAGATCTCCCAAATATGCTGGAAAAGTTATCACATCACTTTCAGTTCTGGCTTCCAAATAATACAGTAACTTTTAAATCAAATTATCAGCTACTGATTCAAAGTGATCATTATTCTACAGTATTGAGAGAAACCAGAGAGTATCTTATTCAAGCAATTCTATCTTTACAGCATACAAATAGCTATTGATAGGAAAAGTTCAATCAAACTCAGTTCTAAGCAAGTTTAGGTATCTGCTTTAAAATAATACTGATAGTGAAGTTAAAATCCCTGCAGTCTGTCCCCAAATATACAATCCTACTGCACAAGTTTTCTGAAGAACCCCCCCACAGTTTTCCATTTTCAAACACTGAAACCATTCATTAACTGTTCCAATTCTGTTTGACAATGTAGTATCAGCTGTAGAAGGTAAGCCTGTTGCACCCTTTAGGTGCAACACCCCTGAAAAAAAGTACTAATTATGTATTAAGTTTGTTGCATGTACTTTGATTTTTCTGAATTTCTACATTTTCAAGTTGGAGATTCAAGGAAATGAGGCTATGTTTAGGATTTTGTTGCTATCACTGTCAAGATGCAAATGCAGAAATCCATGTGGCCTATAGAAGATCCTTAAGCAGAAAAAATAGTAACACACACAAACTTACCTGATCTGTTCAGGGGTCCCTCCTGATGTTGCATTAGTTATGGCCCATGCTGCCTCTTTTCTGGTGCGAAATTCAGCTTTTTGGAGAATTTCAATCAATATTGGAAAAATATTTGCATCTATAACAGCCTAAGAGATGAAATAGTAACATTTTACAACTATTAATAAAGATTTCAGAACACTTATAGCCTTAACTACAAGAATTAGTGACACCTGCTGATATTAAAGCAAATAATATTTTGTTTAGATGATGCCATACAACCTAGAAATGCTAAAGTGAAATTGAGATATATTCCAACATTGCACTGCAGTGGCCATCAGAAAACCTTGGGGTTTTTATTTCTCTGTTTCTGGTGGGCAGAGTCCAGCTTACTGGATTGGTCCATTTAAAAATCATACAACACATCCTGAGTTTTTGAACTGAAGATCAAGCCTCGGAACAAAATTTTCCATTTTATTGAGGTCCTGTGGTCTCCACTGAGAGACTATGTCTGTAATTGGAGACTTTATTACATGTTTTAAGTTACACCAGGAAGTAACATTTTCTTCTCTGAAGTAGAAGGGGAAAAAAATAATTTTGGAATATATATTCTGATTCAGAACTCTCATTTTTATTGATCAGAACCTTCTTTCAGATAGCTCCAGTCACCTGGAAAAACACAGGATGCAATAGTTTCCACAAGAATACATACAACTCAGTGTTGATGACATCATGTCGGGCTTTTATCCAAGCAAAATATTCACCATTTACAAACTAATTCACTTGCCACTGAGCAAATGTGTAATACAAATTGTGAGAGCTATTTCTATTTAAAATAATATCTCAAAGTTTAGAAGAAACCATTTAGGTTAGGTAAAATTACAGACAGGACTGGACTAAAACAAATAATACAGAATCAGTGCAGTATCCACTTACATCTTGTCAAGGAAAATCAAGTAAAGTAGTAAAATGAAAATAAAACCAACCAAGGAACAAATTCCCAGGCTTTACCTGAATCTGAGCCCTGTTTCCTGCAGTTATATTAGAAACAGTCCAGCATGCTTCTTTTCTGATAGATTCCTTGGGACTACTAAGCAAGTGCAAGAGACATGGTAACGCAGAGCAGTTTAGAATCACCTAAAATAATTTAAAAATTGAAAACTGGATTGTACTATATATACATATAGTATATGCACAATATACATATATATACAAATATAAAAGCATTTTACAGAGGACTTCAAAAGATTTTCCAACACATTTCTATTATACGAAGTGTCATATCCTGCAAAATTAAAGTGTTCAATGCTGTAGTGTGTGATCAGACAATCCAGCAATTTGAAAGAATCTGCCTTCAATTAAGTTCAGCCCAAAAGACTGACAACAGCAAAACTAAGTAAGGCCTCTTAAGGCTAAAATATGAGTAAGTCAAAATTATTGACAAATACACATCTAATTTGTATAGTTATTTGTTAATTTTTTAAGAGATAAGGTTTTTCATTTAATTCCTTGGCAAAATCCTTTATTCTAGAGCTCACAAATTATACAAATAACATTTTTCCTTATGTTCTTTTTATACTAGTACTGTCAGCATTTTAGAGATAATTATTTTTAAAGTAGGATCAGTCTTCCTATTTCCTGCATTACTTCAAAATCAATGCCATTGCCTAAAATTAATAAAATAGATCATCAGAACAAATTACGTCAGTAAGACTATCACATAAAAATTCATGGACAAATCAAGTATAAGCATAGCTTAGAAATGAAAACCTTGACTGCCTTTAAGACTTGAAAAAGTGGAACCATAAAAAAAAAAAAAAAAACAAGAAAAGCAAGTCAATGTATCATACAGAAATGAAGTAATCCACTACACACAATGATGTAAAAAATGTTTATTCTTGCATTAATTTGATGCTTAAAATAGGAGCTTAAACTATCAAATCAAGAACACAGATTTGCAGAAAGCCTCTTTGAGTGACGTATGCAGATACCTGTACTGAACATGTATTTTGTCAACATTTTCACAAAATTCTGTTTTGCCAAATATTTTTTCTTAAATCAACTAGTCTTACCTGTGTTTGGATATCATCCCCAGTAACAATATTTCCAACTGCTCTTAATGCAGGGGATACCACCTTGTAATCATTATGCCTGGAGACAAATATTATATTGCTTGATATTACCAAGTGTTAAAAGAATAATTTTGTATTTTCAGCAAACAAGGGTTTACTGCAGGTGCTAAGTATTTAGTTATCAAAACCACTGTATTGCTTATTGCACTTTCCCTGTTTAGTCAAATTTGTCTACTACAACACCACAACTGATTCAAAGACTGAGCACCTCTAAGGAACAACACAACTTAGGGCAATCTGCCCAGCAGATCCATTTCACCCAGCTCAAGTATTATTAAATACGATACTGGAATATGTGTCATTCAATAGCCACAGAAATAGAGGGGGTGTTATCAGGTGTATAATAAAGTTTAGTATGTTTTATAAGCAAAATTACCCCTTTTGTGAGTTGATAATCCTAGAAGCTAGCACATGAAGTCCATATTCAGCTGCCTGATGTGAGGGAAGGGAATTACAGTTGTCCTAGACCTTCTATGGAAGAGAAAGCAATCTTTCCTGTCCTGACTGCTATTAAAACAAGCTTTTCACAGGGAAGTGTGCTGAGCTGTCTGTGCTGGGAACTACTATCCCAGACCTACGCTGCAGTCCCATGCGAACACAGGGATTTAGTCTCCTTTTCCAGGAAAATAATGAACCATAACCCAAATATATTGGAACAGTTTAAAAATTGCTCTAGCCAGCCTCTGGACTTCATTGAGTCCAAGAATTATCTGTAATGCAATTATATATCCTAGAATGGAAAGTACAACAGTGAAATTAAAATTTAAAAAAAGATAAACTAATTTACAATTCAACATTGGTCTTCAGGCTTTGCCCTTATATTCCTTCATGTATATGAATTCCTACATTAAATTTTAAGGAATATAAGGGAATACTTTGGAGAAAACTTTTTTCACTGTCAGTGTCAGGAATAATTGCAGGAGCTGAGCAAGCTAGCAAGCAGCTTAAAAGATTTCAGACTGAATTAATGTTCATCACTTTTCACAAAAATAAATTAAGACATCAGGTGAGGAAACACTGCTCTATTTTAACATTAACAGCACTATAAGACATTTCTTTGGTGAGAAGAAGACTTACATAAGCAGCTCTACCAATCTTCGACACACTCCAGAATCAATAACAGCTTGAATTTTATCATTGGGACCATCTGAAAGGTAAGAGAGGGCCCAGCAAGCATCTGCTAATACATCCGGGTCACTGCTAAACAACAGTCTTGATAAAACATTTAAGCAAGGAGCAACCTAGGTTAAAGAAAAATATTGCATAAAATTAGGTGTTCCATACTTTTCAAGTTTCAGAGAACACTCGGCAAAGGCATAGATGTGCAAAACTATTTACTGCTCCGGTACACAAGGTCATTAATGAATGAGGACCCAGGTGGAACACTTTCTGACTAAACCAGATATCCAATTCAAACCACCAAATCAGATAAATTCTGATTCACAGCCTATTTATCGAGAGATAATGTATTAAGTATATAATTGTTCAGCTTAAATAAAAAAAACATCTTATTTTATAGGAATTGCTGATGCTTTTTTAATCATTCAGGGAGCAGAATCACTAAGTAATAAAAGTTTGGGTTTTTTTTGGGCTGGCTTTGTAGGAGCACCGGCAGTTATTTGTAATAACCAACCAAGAGTAACTCACACAGCACCCAGCATTCACTGAACTGGTGAAACAAGCAATGTCTCATTTCAGCTCTCACCACTGCTGTACCGCTATACTTCAATCTCTGTAACGTCTGTGCAGAGCCAAATGAACTAGACCATCCTAGCCCCATTTGGAACCTGACAGGTGTCTGCTGTACAGCCTGGGAATTTCAAAATCTTTGTAGGACTTAATTCTTTATCTTACATGGGTTATGCAAATATAGTCTCTATTATGTGTCCGAATGCTGCTATTGCAAAGGGCAAAAAGCAGAGGACTTATTAGCAGCTGCCTGTAGGGCATCCTTTTCCTGTGAGGTTTTGTATTGAAGCAGCAAAAAATCTTGTTTTTTCACTACCAGAACAAAACACTAGTAAAGGATATAGGTTACGCAAAGTCACTGTGAGGTGATCAATTAACTGACATCAGAAATGCCCCCTTTTTGTTAATATTTCTTCAAGAATTTATAAGTAGCAATAACTATTAGTCAGTAATTACTATCTTATGAGGTAAAACTCTCCCCAGATTAACTTTAGTGATTGTTTAAACTCAGTCTCTTCTACCAGAATATCCAGTATTAATAATTTCTAAAGTTAGTAACCTTATCAGAAATTAATTTCTTACTGAAAATAAGCTAAAACTCCTACTAGTCTCTATACTCTTTACAGCGACATACTAGAGAGAAGAAAAAAAAGGGAAAGCATAGAGGCTCTCTCTGTCATCCCAGTCTGATTTAACTGCATCTGACAGAGCAGGAAACTCAAAGTTTTATCCATGCAGCATGCACTCACAATCATAGGAAAACAAACAAACAAACAAACCCAAACTGAGGAAGCTTCAACTATAACTCACATTCTCTACAACAGTTCTGGAGAAAATACAGTCCCACATGATTTAGTGCTGAATGTATAATTTGTCCATCACTTCACACCAGTGTATGACTCTTTGCACCAGACTATAGTCTCAAGATTTTAACAGACATGATTTTATTGCTGATCAGTGCCAAAATAGATGATTTTTCACAGATAAAACAGATGGGCAAGACTGCGTGATGACATTAGAAACATAAAAAGTGTGTCTATATTCAGATTCAAAGATTCTGTTTTATTATTTATTAATTATAAAATATTACAAACATAAATATTCTTTAGCTTTCTGATTTCTCAAAATTACTACTTTATTATACCTTACTGAAGTCTGGAGGTGGGTTCTTTCCTCTACAAAGATTTGAGAGTGCCCAGACTGCATTTCTAGTTGTTGTAAGACGATTCGAATTAGTTAACAATCTGTCAGAGACAACAATAAGAAGAAAAAGTAATTTCTTATTAAAATTTAGGTAATTTTCTGGCTATTGTTACCAAAAGAACATCACATAAGGAAGACAAATTCTATCACTGATCATTAGTTTAAATTTATTTATCTTCATATTTTACATGCTGCAAATATTTTCTTAAAGTCAACTGAATCTGAGATTATTTTGCATAATTTTGGGATGTCTCATTCCCAAATCATGTACATGCATATAAAGTAAATAATTGCTTATGTGAAACATCATTCAACTAAACCTTTCTGAGGGTCTTTAGAAGAGGTTAGGAGACACAATCCTGCATGGATTGAACTTGGATGTTTTCATTCAGAAAATGCAATTGATAATAATAAAAATACTTCCATAAAAAGCTGAAACCTGGAAGTTCTTGTAAAAAAATTAACACATTACTTCTGCTTTTGCCAAATAGAACATGAAAGATTCAACATTTGAAAAATCAGGTTTACTTTCAGATACATAACAAAATGTCTAAAATGTTAATTCTTTAAGCCCTTGGTGAAGGTAATCATGTTATCCTCTGCTATTTTAAGCTATTTTACAAATGTTTCGTTTTATTACTTTAAGTGGTAATAAACTGAGTAACATCTGTCTTGTGCAAATTTTTCCCTGTAATGAAAATAGTATGGTAAGCACATAGTAAATGCTGGAATGATATTCCTAGTGAAGAGAAATCTTCTAATGGAACACAGCTCATGTAACAACTACTCTGTCAGCTCATCTCAGCAAGCAAAGAGATAAATAGGAAGACTAGAGCTTGGAGCTACTGAATGAAAGTGGAGAAGACTGCCTATTGCCTAGGCAGATGGAACCATACAAGTGGGAATCAAATTATGTCTCGCACCCCATACGTTCAGAAATTTGACAACAGAGTTGGCACAATACAGAAATTTCATACCTGTGATGTAATACTTCTCTGCTTTTGCAAACATTGAAAAGCTTCCAGTCATGAACTAATTAAAGATATGCATGAAGCTCACGTAATCCGAAACATTAAATTGCTTCTTATTGTATTGTTATGATTCTCAATTTAGACAAAAACTTATACTCTTTTCAAGTAAATTCTAAGCTGAAGTTTTCTTTTATCTATACATATACAATATATTATAGTGTTAGTTTACAATACTTACTCTAAGAGAGGTGGCAATATTCCACAGTTCAAAACAAAGTCTCTGCATTCTGCATTATCACCAGCAATGTTCCCAAGAGCCCACACTGCCTTAAAAAGCAAAGCATCAAAATGAATTTATACATACTTGCAAATCAACTTTTACAGATATTCTATACTTTTTACAGCAAATATTACAGAATAGAAAAATAAATCCATGATAGGAAAAAATAGTGACAGTAAATTTTTATCTTCCTGGAGGCAGATAGACTAGCTAGTAGGCAAATGGGGGTCAAAGCCTCTGTAACCCCATACACCACAAAAGAAACATTCATAACTGAATTTTAAGTAGTTATAAAACCCCTCAAGAAGACAGTTACCTGCTCCTGTACATCTTCATGTTCTGAGCTAAGCAACTTAATAAAAATGGGAACAGCTCCAGTTTCAATTACAACTTTGGTGTGTAAGAAAGTTCCAGATGCTATGTTTGTCAAAGCCCAAGCTGCTTCAAACTGTTGAGGAACACAAACATAGCCACGTTAAACCATTCAGCTGTAAAACTTAACATCATGACATGAAGTTTGACATAAGAGTTTCAGAGGTTAATTTTCCAACTTTTTTTCCTTTCCACTGACATGCAATTATTATTATAGTACTCCACACAATAAAAAACCTGGTGTTGACAAAATCTCTATTTAGTAAGAACTTTCAGTAACTACATTATTTTTAGGTTTTGGCTTGCAGAACTAAGAAAGATTTTGAGTCACTATTAACTAATACAGATAACTTTTGTTTACTCAATATTAAGTTAATTCTTCTAGAAAAAATGTCCACAAGGCCTAAGTGCTATTCCCATGGAGGAGTAGACAGAACTAGTTACTCCTACCATTAATTAGATATTTTCTCAAAGATTTCTAAAAGAATTTCAAACAAGCCTGTCAGTTTCCTGTATTTTTTCCTAATATTTCAGCTGAAAAGTACTACAATATATTCAACACTTAACAAGACAGATTCTGTTCACACATCATTGCCGATGATCTTAATACACCACTCTGTAAATCCTCTTGAACACCTTTTGTTTCAACACCCAAGTTTTTGTGCAGCTGAATACACGACCCTAAAGACTACTATGGAATTCACAAAGTCAAGTCACATTTTTAGCAGCAATAATGAAAACATATGGCTTCAGTGGTAAAAATAATTCTATTTGGTTACTCAAAACCCCCACCAAACAAAACAACATGTGCCTTCCAAAGTTCTTTTGGAAGGTTTCTAATCCCATTCAAAACCCCCAAGCAACAAGCTGAACTCACTTGTAGAGTGTAATTTTCACTCCTCTCTAGAAATTTCACAAATCTCTGTACTACTCCCGGTTTTTGAATGACTTCATCTATAGGTGGATTAGGCTCTAGGGAATAAAAACAAACATATTTGTGTTAAAAAACCAAATAAATTACTTTTTCAGTATGACAAAAACCATGAATATGATTTGTAGATCTTATAATAATTTCATTCAATCCTTTTCTTTTCAAAAGGAGTTACAAACTTTTCACTTGCAGGATCTTGTCTATGAAGTGGTACAATGTAGTAAACACCCTGTTACATATAATAACAGTAACACCTACTATTATCCATTTGCACGTTAGTAACTCATCACAGAACACTCTTCCTTCCACCAACAGCTCAGGTTGGTGGAAGAGCAATTATGGTTACTGGATGCTATTTTAAAAGACCAAGCACACCCTTACCTATCATGCTATAAACATACCAGCATCACCTTAAAATTGCATGTTTTACAGCCCCAACAAAAACAAGTTACAACTCTTCTTTGCCAGGCATGTAATTTTTTTTTTCCCTTAAGGAGAGAATGGGAGTGAGAAGCTGAATCACTGCAACAATTACTCTAAGTATGCTAGCGTGCAGTTAGCTACTGCCCTGGACACCTCAATCAAAAACATCCTTGTTTTTTACTTTGTAAGACTTAACATCTAAATAAATGAAGATTTCTGTATTTAGCCATTAGGTCAGAAGAGATTTGGCACAGTTTCTTTATAAACAGAACTACAAATTTCTGCAAGATTTATTTCAAAACAAAACATAACTAAATATTAACTGACTCTAAGTACAATTCACAATAACTTAGAAGGAAGCAACTGAAAAAAAACAGGCAATGTTTACCTACCTTTCGAGAGCAATTTTCTGAATTTCTGAGTTGCTGTAAGTTGCTGATCAGGATCATCTGAAAAAATCATCTGTACCATATCTACAGTAATAACTTCTTCCTAAAAATGCAAGGAAGATTTCTTATAGTGTAGTACTATGCACACTAATAGATAACATTCTAAACACACCCTGAAGTATTTACCTCTGGAATAGGAACAGTTGAGCTGACATCAGGATCCTGAATTGGGCTTTCTACCATGGATTCTTCATTTCCCGGGAGAGACACATTTCGACGTTTAAACAGCTGAACAAAGGGGAAATTTTTGGAAGACATTAGGAGTAACCAAAGTGTGGGTACTGATGACATACACCTGAAGAAATGCTTTCACCAATACCAGTGAAAGAACTTTACCTACTCCCCTTCCTATTCACCCATGCAAGGGGAATTCTATACAAAAGTTTAGATA
This sequence comes from Onychostruthus taczanowskii, assembly GCF_017590055.1. Classification (NCBI taxonomy): domain Eukaryota; kingdom Metazoa; phylum Chordata; class Aves; order Passeriformes; family Passeridae; genus Onychostruthus; species Onychostruthus taczanowskii. The sequence continues at coordinate 1,866,875 of NW_024505892.1, read as the reverse complement.
ACATAAAGGAGAAAAACTATCATATCTGTATCTCAAGAAACTGCACAGCAACTCTTCAGATAGACATTCAGAACTAGATTCTTACTAGTTACAAAGATCCTTAATTTTTTCCACAAGAAAAAGAGGATACAGATCTTTTTGCTTTTAGTCTTTTATCCCTTATAATTAGCATGCATTTTAAACAAAAAAACCAGTATTCTACAAGCTACTTTCCCCTTTCTTAGTTTATAGGCTAAAATCATAAACATAGAGGCAATGCTTGTGTTTCAGCACACTGCATTCCTCCCTTCTGTAGAAGACTACTAAGCAGCACCTGTATTTTATACCCAGCTGAGGAAAGATTAAACTAGAAACATAGTTTTCATATAGAAGAGAAAAAAAAGTATAGCTTCAAGGTGAACTTCCGAACCATGCAACATTAAATATTCTCCATGTCCAAAAATTGCTTTACAATTAGCTGCACACCTGCCTATGCTCAGAATACATACCAGCACTGCAGTATTTAATATTTAATAGTATTAAAAGTATTTAATAAACTCTTCATTTTCTGGAATATAAGCAAAACATTCACATTGACCTGTTCTCTTCTAGAAACCAAACGTAAATTTTTATCTTTGTTCCAGTACTACACTTACAACTAGTGTAACCAACAATTCTAAAAATATTTACATTTGTACCTTCAGAAGGAAATGATATGCTCTCAGTCCATTGACTAAGATTTCACCTGTAAGGATAATAATGAAACCACCTATAAATCCTGACAGTTTTGTCCCTCTAGGTGTCTACACACCTACGTTTCTGCTGCTCTACACATCCAAAACTGCAGAACAACTCCATGTTTATATCCAGCTCTATTTCAACAGGAACCTAAACCAAGGCATTCTCTCCCCTGTTTGATGCACTTATGGGTTGGGTGTAACTCTGGACACAAAACAACTACAGAATATTGAATGCAAATGAGTCTTAATTCCATTTAAACCCACAAAGGAACAAGAAACAATATTCCACTTTTGGAGCCATTCTTTCTCAATGCTTAACAAGGACACAGAAGTTCTTGGTTGAAAAGTATAAACTTGCTTGGTCTTTCTACCAGTCACAATTTCTTGTGGAGCACAAGCAGTCTCATCTCCCTGCATAAACTCATTCTCAGGTCAAGAAGAGCTGAAAAACACCAGTCCAACAAACTAAGATCAAGCAGACCATAACAGTAGTCTCACGGCTAAAGCAGCATGGGACAGGAAACACCCATTATTTTCATAATTTATCTAGGGAGCATTTACTACAAAATATGCAAACAAAACTTTCAGCAGGAACTGCAATGCATTACCCATTCAGAGATAAGTGCTCCAGTACCTCACCACTTCTGACTCTTACACCTCTGGCCCAAATAACTGAAATTCTTTTTCCATGCACCACTTTCCCAGTAGAAGGGTAAGCATTCCACCTCATAGCAGACTGTAGATCAGAGCCTGGGACACTCTCCAGGTTGTGGGAGACAAAGTCATCCACTTTAGACCAAACAGAAAAACAAACTACCTTCCTTACCCTCCTGGCAAGAAACTACTACACATTCTGCAAAGAGGAACTATGACAAACTATTAAATAATACAATGTCCCACGTACTCTGATCACTAAAAATTCAATGAGAACAACTGCAAATATTTGTATAATAGCTCAGAGACCCTAACTGATAGCCACTTTATTAAGTTGGTGTAGAAGAGCTCTTCGGCAATTTGAAGCATAGTATCAAAGATGAAAATAATCCTCTCCCTTCACACACCAAATTTGACCCCAGCTCTAGCAGAGAATGCAAGGTTTCAAATTCTTACTGCAAATATGAGTGTTCTTTTGGTCTAGTCTCACATGTATAAACCTAGACTATGGATTGATGTTAAAAGTCACAGCTCTCTCCTCTGTGTGTCCTAGTAACTTAAAAGGGCTTCTGTTCACCTTTTTATGATCCTATTGAGAGGTTCCTGGTGCTTCCCACAAATGCAAAGAAAACAGACATTCAACCTGGCATTCCTGAAATTCCTAGATTCCACTCTAGAGGATGAGTCTGCTCAAGTCCTTTCAGACCCCAGAAAATAAGCTCCACAGGCACTGAACAGTGAACAGCTCCCCAGGATGCTTACCTGCTCTTCTCTTTTCTGTTTCCGAAGCTGAATTCCTTCCTCCTCTCTTCTCCTGCGCATTTCTTGGGGATTAAGTGCATTATTCTTGTAGCTTTTCATTCTGAAGTTATCTTTAGCTGGGCTTGCCATGTTGTCTATTGAAAAAACACAGAATTACTCCAAAAGGCCACACCTGCCATCTCTTGTACGATGAAAATATCTACAGCAGCCGCTATATATTCCTGCATCTGTTTGCAATATCAAGTTCATCAACAAAAATCTTTAATGCCGAAATCACAGAAAACCTATGCCTAGATAGGCATTTCCAAACTGCAGATTAAACTACAGTTCATCTCAAGAATCAGATGCAGCATTAAAGGGCATAAGCTACTGTAAAAAGAAACTATGCATCTTACAAGCAAACTGAAAAACGAAAAGCTACTAAAAAGACATGCAGCTAAATTTTGATCCTATCAGCAAGCGAGCAAAAAAAAGTCCTTCTTCCTCTCATAAAGATGACACTAAATGTATTACAAATAAACACAAACTCAAGAAGAAACCTGCAGTAATCACTGCTTCATTTAATACCTTATGGCATTGTTTCTTTATTTTCACTATCTCACAAACATAACAGAATCTAAGGGCTATGCTTTTCCTTCTAAACTGTGTGCAGGGAAATAATTTAAGGGTCAGTAGCACCCAGACAGGCATACTCTTTTTCATTTTAAAGTAACAAAATTATTGTCTCATCCCAATTACCAGTTCTTTTAAAGGATTTAGAAGATTAGAATCTGACTGTCAGTTCAGGTATATCAGCTGTGGAAAGATAAAAGTGATAGTTCAACATTCTGTCACCAGAACGATCAAACGGAGTGGAAAAGGTTGCTAATAGCACAGTGCCTTTTTTTTAAAGCTAGAACTGCAGCCTTCATCTGACAAACTGTTAAAAACAAGACTCTACACAAACTATCATTCCTCTGGAATTCTTCTACAAGGAGACAACATGTAAACTACAGCTCCTGAGCTATGTAAAATTCTCTGTCAACTTCCATGTTGAGACAATTTGTTTTGGTGTGTGGTTTTTTTTTTGGGTTTTTTTTTTTTTAACTTTTATCAGCAGTACCAAGGACCACTAAGCAATAAACATAAGCTATGAGAGGAAAACAGACTGCAGACTTAGGCTGACATCAAGGCACCACCACAAGGACTTGGCAGCCTGCTTCACCCAAGTATCTGCTCCACAAGAACTTAAGCAACTACTGACATCTCTGCACAAGACTAAATGTGCCACTGTCTAAGAAAAATTTCTAGCAACAACCATGTAGCTTTATTTTCCCAACAATGCCACTAGATTATCTAGTCTTAGGACACCATCCCTCTCTTAATAATTCATGCCTTGCTAATTTAGTTGTGCCAATGAAACTGTCAGGCCAAGAAATGGACTGAACAAGAGAAATGCACGTTCAAAGTAACCCAGTCACCACCTCTCTGAAAAGTTACAGAAGGTCAACTGGAAGGAAGGTCCCATCGAAACTGTTTTAAAAAAGAAAAACTGAGAAATTTATAGCTTCCATCCCCCCAGAAGGCTTTGGATATAGACATAAGGGCAAGAAGACTGGCAGTCCCTGGTTTCACACCTTCTGCATCTAGATCCAAGCAAACCCGCACTTCTGTGCTACAAAACTACACCCGTTTTAACATTAAATCCCTCCACCCACCACATCCTGCACTGCACTCACTTGTTGTGCATAGCCTAACACCTATCACACTACTTTTTTTTGTTCCTTCTCGTGTACCTAAGGCTCACTAAACACGGCAGCTCGCTGTCCCTCCGCTCCCTCCCCGGTCGGACGCTGCCCACAGGCTTCGCACCGGCCCGGCCCGCACGGACCGAGCAGTCCGGGACCGCCGGGGCTGCCTGACCTGTCAGCCCCAGAGGCCGGACACACAGCCAGCCTGCCCGGCTACACAGCGACGAGCGGCGCGCTTCACTCCCGTCCCCAGCACAAGCGGTGGAAAGCCCCCTCCACCAGCAGCAAGGCAGGAAAGGGGGAGGATGGCAGAGCCCTCCTGCCTGAGGAACCGCCACCCCGTCCCAGCCCCGACCGAGCTGCCATGCGGGCAGTGCCCCGCCGGAGCCAGCGGCAGACCGGCCTGCACCGGGCACCCCGTCCCACAAGCGGTGCAGTCTCTGCTGCCGCTGCCCCTACCCGCCGGCTCTCAGCGCCTTTCCCTCCTTACCCATCGCGGCGGACACGCCCGGCGCCCGGCGCCGTGCAAACGCGAGCTCGCCGCTCCGGAGCGCTCCGCGCCGGCAGCAGACACCGATGCAAGATGGCGGACGCCGCCCCGCCGCGCGCCGCACTGGTCGGGGGGGCGGAGCCCACCCCTCCCAGCAGCCTCTGCGCGGCACGCGCCCGCCCCGGGCCGGGAAACGGCACTTCCCAGCGGGAAGCGCGCGCGCGGGAAGGCGCTGAGGGGGCCGCTCGTCCGTGTCCGCGGCGCCGCCGCCGCCATGGTGCTGTGCGACGTGTGCGGCCGGGCCCTGCCCTCCGAGGCGGCGGCCGGGCGGCACCCGCGGCGCCCGTCCCTGTGCCGCCGCCAGCCCCGCTGCCCGCTCTGCGCCGCCGCCGTGGGCTGCGACGAGCTCCGGCGGCACATGGAGACGGCCCACCCGGAGCAGGGCCCGCCCGGCCGCCGCAGCCCCGGGGCGCCGGCCGAGTGCCCGTTCTGCGGGGAGGCGGCGGGGCGGGAGCTGGAGGAGCACGTCAGGGCGCGGCACGGGCACCTGCTGGGCGCCCCGGGCACGGGTGGGTCTGTCCGCGGGGATCGGGGGTGGCAACGGAGAGCCGGCCGGGGGATAAAGTTGCGACAAAGGAAGTAGTTATGTATTTAGGTACTGTAGTTTATTCTGGGTGTGGTCAGAATTTTATTTTAACTAACTGGCCGAGTGCTGGTAGTTATTTCAGAAACTTAAAGGTGGCATCTCTGCTGGTGGGTAATAGCCTTTGAAAAGTAGCATTTGGAATGTAACAAGCTACGTGCATTGACTAGATAAACGGTGTTTCGGATGCAAAATGTGCCGGTACAGTCAACCACCCTGCAAAATCTGTCATTAAAATGTTTTTCGTAACAAACCCCCCCACCAAGAACACACCCACCCCACTCGCAGGTCGTAGCATTGAACAACATTTTACTTCCATGTGTGCAAATAATGCAGAGCTTGAATAATTTACTTGCCTGCATGCCAGTTTCTGCTTTAAAAATAGTTGTATTAAGGTGTTTTGGTTTTTTATGTATTTAACAGGTTTCAGAAGACTGTATTTTGCAGTGTTATTTTAAATGCTTGTGGTGAATTTAGGTGATTATACCACCAAGTTTTCCTCCAACCCATCATAAACATTTAGCTGGGATAAATGCCTTAAAGAAACTGCTAACACAGGATGTCAGTTCTTGTGTTTTGTGAAGCGAGGAAGGTGCAGATAAATCCTAGGGACTTGCAGTAAAGATGGAGTCAGGCATTTGTCTGTGGTTCCCAGTGACAGAACAACGGGCAGTGGGCACAAGTCACAGTATGAGGAATGCTATTTGAATGCAAGAACACTTATTTTTACTGTGAAAGTGGTTAAACACTAGAACATGTTCCTCTGGGGAATTTGTGAGGAGTCTATACTTGGAATTATTCAAAAAGTGGCTGGGAAAAGCTGTGTGTAACTTAACCTATTTAATGTCACCATTCTACCAGGGACTAGATGATCTCCAGAAATCCTTTTGAACTTTACATATACTATGTGATACCCTCGATAATAATCCTAAAACTGCAAGAAGAACAGTATTTGAGGAGATGTGGGAAGCCCAACAAAATAAGAATGACAGCACATTTTATTCTATCAGGCCAATAGTTGCCGTGTTATTACATGAACGTTAAATTTTTCTGTTAGCAGAACACATCCGCTTATTAATGGTTTGATATTTCAGACTAAGCATTTCTTGATACAAATATTATCATAGCAAATTGTGACCTGTAAGTTAAATGGGGAAAAACTTAATTGAAAGAAGGAAAGTATGTCTTCAATTTTTCATGTATTTAGATACAAATTCTTAAGTGGTGAAGAGAGCAACAGCTGTTTAGAATTTGCTGCCTTTCACTGGGGAATTTCAGTGGCAACACAAACTTCATTGCTGTGTATTTGTTTTAGATTGTATATCAGTTAGGGGATGATTCTAGCAAAGAACCACAGGAATTGCATCAATCAAGAAACTGAATTTCTTTTTCAGACACAGGGAATGGCGAACAGCTGTATGAGTGTCCTATGTGTAGTCTCACATGTACAAACATTCAGATTCTTGAAGAACACGTGGATTTACACTTAGAGGAACATAACTTTTCAGAAGGTATGTGAAAGGGTGCAGGCTTAATAATACTTGAAAGCATTTGCAGATACTTGCATGTTGTAGTGTAGAATCTCACTTGAAATGAAAAAAAATATTTCTGTATTTAAAGGGAATTTGGACACATGTATAATGAAGTTAACATAGCTAAGGTCCTGTCACTTTCCCAAGTGCTCTACTTAATTACCAGGCTAATAAGGAAATCTTTGTCTATGCATGGTTGCTAAGTAACTGAATGCATGCTAGCCAAAGGAAAAACTTGGAGCAAGACATGTTTAAAAGACAACAGTAATATATATTTGTTTTTCTAACTCTATAGAAGGTTTACATAAACGGAGTTTACAGTGGTACGTTCCACTGTGATGAGTTCAGAATTTATAGCTTATGAAAACTTCATTTTTTTCTCAATTCATTTCTGCAAATACTTTGTTGATTCATTAGTCATAGCGTTAAAGTAAAAAATCAAAATTAATTTTATTTTATAACATGGCTAAGCGAATCTTGGCGAATTCCCTATTCAGTTCTCTGATTGTAAATTTTTGTCACTTCACTGTGAGACTGCTAGCAATGGTCCTAGATGCTACTAAGTTGTATTAAAGGAACTGAGACTTCTTGCTAACAGTGAAGTGAAACACAGTAAACAAAAAGTGTCTTCTCAGTGCTACAGGTAGGTGCATTATTTGCCAAGTAATTTCTCCAGTAACTGCATGAACTTTGTCCAAGTCAAGAGACTGAGTCTTGGTAGACTGAATGCAGTCAGTCCTGTTCAGCATTCATTGCTAGTAGCTCAAAATAATGCAGGGTGCATCTCTGAAAATTAATGCCCAATTGTGTTTATGTATGTCTGCTTAGAAAGGAATCTCTAAAAATTAAACTCAAACCATTACTATCCTCCTGACCAAGTCACCTCACTTTGAAATGTTGTCCTGGGGTAGGTGGAAACATTAGAGATCTAGAGCTGGCTCAGCAGCTCCAGACTGAAGAAGATGAACGGCAGAGATCAGAAGAAGAGAAGCGAGAGAGGGAAGAATTTCAAAAGCTACAGGTACACTCTTGTTTCTAAATAGTAAACTTAAAAGCAGTTGTGCCTTGAGAAGCTGAGTATCTTGGAATTGTAATGTCCTGGAATGGTCATACCAGGTCAGACTGTGCAAGCCACACAGTCTACATTGAGATAATGGTGCAGGGATGGGTTGGAAGCAAAATCAGTCTCTTGGCAATGCTGATCCTGGCAGAGTGCTGGACGTGGCAGCCTTGAGCTACTTGGCTTTACAGCTTTGAGTGATGCTGGCTCAGGATGGGGTTGGCTGCTCCCTGTGCTTGCTGTTCTGCTCTCCCTCCACACCTGCTGCCTGTGCTCCAGCCAGCTCTTGTGCTCTGCCTCGCAGTGCAGCCTGGAGCATATTACTTGCCAGAGTGCCAAAGGCTCTGAGCATCCTGACTGTCCTTTACTGGAATACCATCACCTGCTCCAGGTCCTGCTTCCCTCTGTCTCCCATCTCACAGCCCTGGTAACTCACTTCCCACTCACACTACCTCCTTGCCAGACTGCCTCTGTGCCGATGGCTCTGCCAAGAGGGAGCAGTGGGATGTGTCTGCTCTTCCAGGTGTGGCTTTCCTGGTCCCATATTCATGTTCAAGAATAAAGCTTGGTCTTCAGCTCTAAAATAATTGTAATTCTGAAGTTTTTATGTCTCACAGTTTTTCAAAGTTACTGATAGTGATTTTGAGAAACCGCAGGGACAAAAGATGAATTTTAAAAATGTGATTTAAATCATGCACATTCCATCCCTAACAGAGACAGTATGGCTTGGATAATTCTGGTGGCTTCAAGCAGCAATTTCTAAACAATATGGAAAGAGAAGTTGATAGAGGAAGGATGCAGCCCTTTGAATATCATAAGAGAAAAGCTGACATGATGGAAAGTTTGGCTTCTGGTGTAGATGATGGGAGAACTAAGACATCAGGTAAAGATGTTGAAATTATACAACTAAAACTGTACTTTCTAGAGCTTAGATTGTATTGACGAAACCAATCTTTATATATAATTCTTTATATAATTCATTGTTTAATATTGGCTGTGTCCTAGTTCTAAGCATAATTTTCTAGATCAATCCAAATTGTTACAGTCCTAAAGTCTTAAATAAGGAAATTAAATCATATCTTGGTATATTTTTAATCTGTGTTCTAACTTGCAGGGTGTTTGTTTTGTTGTTTCGGTTTTTTTTTTCTGTGGAACTTGGAACCCAGTTGTCTGGTTAATAGATGTATTGTATGTATCAAAAGATGCACATGTCTTATCACAAGCTGTTGCCCTTGACTCCTGTGCTTGATTACTACTTAGTACTCATTGGTTCCTAATCCAGTGTAGCTGTTCAAATTTGCAGGATCTTTTTGTCTTGTGTCTCTTTTAATTGTTATATTGTGTAAGCTGGTTGCAGGTAAGCACAGTGTTCACCTCATTACAAAGCCCAAGAGAGGACTGGGAGGAGTAGACGTCTACTTGATACATCTTCTCTTAAGAGTTAAATGTTTTATGATTGGTGTAGAAACACAGGGCAGATGGGTCTTTGTGTCCCTTTCAAGAGGCTCCCTTGTCTTTCCAAGACCACAATTCAATCGTCTTTGAGCCTATTGCTAGTGGTTCTGGCTTACAAAATATCCACTTGGTTCTTGACAGCTAAAATAAAATGTCTTCTGTGAAACAGATTGCGTGGAAATAACACATTTAAAGATTTCATTCTTGGTAATGGTGTAGATTTCAGAGAGGTTCTTAGAAAATTATTTGTGGTGATTATGGAATAATTCTCTTCACAACATCATGGCTGTGAAAGGGCTTTGAGGGTTTACATATATGAATTGGAGAGAATATTCCCAAGCATATTTTTTCATGTAACAAAGGAGAACTTGGAATATCCTGCAAGAGGATTATTTCAAAATATTTACAGTAATTCTCAAGTTCTGTGACATTTCTGCCATTCCTTTTTTTTTTGTTGTTGGTTTTTTTTTTTTTTTCCCCTCTTAGTTTCGTCCTTTTTTTTTTTGTTGTTGTTGTTTTTTTTTTTTCCCCTCTTAGTTTCTCCAGGAAAAATAAGTTGGGGGGAATAAAAGGTTTACATAGTGTATGCATAAGTATTGCCATATTTTTAAGATGATATACTGGAGGTGGCAGGGGCATAGGAATGCTTTATTGGTGACCTACTTTTTCCATATCATTGTAATAGTTCCTTTGACTATCACAGTTCATAATTTAGTCCAAGCTGTTTAACTTCAAATAATTATTGTGTAGCAACAGTGAAAAAAATAGATTTAGTTTTGAAAGCTTCATAGCACATAAATTCATCAAAGTAAAGACCACTGAAATTAACTAGGGGCAATTTCCACTGCTTTTGTGATTTGGGCTCTAAATGTAATCAAGTTTTAAAATAAATTGTATTAATCTGTATCTGTTCCAAGTTGGGGAAGGAATCTTCTGGTAACATTTTACAGATACACCTTTTACAATACATTTTACAGATAAACTTCATATTTTGTCTTCTTTAGGAGTCATTGAAGCATTGTGCAAGCACTATCAGAGTGAGAACAAAGATGTGAGGCGTGTATGGCTTTCAGCAGGAGTAGATCACTTCCACTCATCTTTGGGTGACAGAGGCTGGGGTTGTGGTTACAGGAATTTCCAAATGCTCCTTTCCTCACTGTTGCAAAACAGCTTCTACAACGACTGCCTGAGAGGTATTAAACAAAATGCTGCTTGTTCCACGTACCTTGGATGACGACCTGCTGACTGATGTTTTGCCTTTTCATTTACACAGCAAGTCTTACAAGGTCAATGATACCTATTAAATGGTGGTTACACCACTGGAACTTAGTGTGGAAGTGTCAGAGGTGAATACTGGCAAGAAATGATGTGATTGAAGTTTTGCCTTTAGTTTTCTTGGTGCATCTTTGTAACATCAAATGCCTGTTATAAAAGAAGCTGAATAGTTTTAATTAATAGACTATTTCAGTCACTGTAACAACAATTCAAAAGCTTTTCTGTTCCAGATACTACACTAATTCCTAGTATTCCAAAGATTCAGTCCATGATTGAAGATGCCTGGAGAGAAGGTTTTGATCCTCATGGGGCATCTCACTTCAACAACAGATTACATGATTCCAAAGCATGGATAGGAGCATGTGAAATTTATTCACTGTTAACCAGTCTCAGGATAAAGTAAATATTGCTTTTTGTTGTGGTTGTTATTATTAACTGCTGATTTAAGTGCTGTACCTTTAAAGGTTAGAATTCCCAACTGTGTGACAACAAAGCCACCTTAGTGACTAAATTTAACCATATATAAACAAATCAGATTTAATGCAGCATGAAGCTGTATAACTGCTTACAGGTACATGTAACTGCTTATAGGAGGTACATAAACTGAGTAACTGCTTCGATCATTGAGACTTGATGCTGAATTATGCCACATATGCATAAATTAAAGCATTGATGAAGAACATAATTTCTCTGAAAGTTTCTTTTCAAGAAGAATCTAAATTTCAGCTATTTTCTATGGCTTTTAATTGGATTCTATAATGTATATGTGTAACATATTAAAAAAGTAGCATTAATTTTTGCAAGTTTCACAAGTTCTTGTTAGACTGAACAGAGCAGAGCACTTGTTTCTTATGTAATACATTTTCCAGTTTGTGACAGTATATGTTTCATTGCTTTGTAATTATGTGTCCCCTACTCCTGTATTGAAAAATAAGGAAGTTGTAAGGACCACTGGGTGCAGGAGGCAGGGACCCAGAGGTGAAAAGAAGCAACCTGCTTGAAATTTTGTTGTTTTCATTTTCAATGTTTTGTAGGTGCCAAATCATTGACTTTCACAAACCCACTGGCCCTATGGGTACACACCCTCGCTTGTTTGAGTGGATTTTGCATTACTATTCTACAGATAATGAAGGTGGTGCAAAGGTGGTATGTACTTCCAAACCACCTATCTACTTGCAACATCAAGGTCAGTGTCACAATGTGCTGGTTTCTTACTATTATCTATCTCTCTTTATAGGTACTGCAGTTCAGAGCAGCAATTTTTGTCCTTCTTCGTTGAATTGAAGGCTTGGTTTTATTTCCTGTAATTTTCCTATTTAGTAAGAGCAACATTAAAGTTTGTATTTTTATTGGATGGAAGAGCTGAATGTGATTGGGATCACAACTTTTTGACATGTAATCTTATAACTATCTTCTTAAATTTTGAGTAATGCCTTCCTTGATCTGAAAATTAGTCATAAGTTACAAGGTAGTAAATGGGATTTATGTGTTTCTAAACTACTGAAACTCTTGTTTTGATAATAGGCCACAGTCGTACTGTTGTTGGAATAGAAGAGAAGAACAAAAGCTTATGTTTGCTACTGTTTGACCCAGGGTGTTCTTCCCAACAAATGCAGAAACTCCTGAAACAAAACAGTGATGGAAGTGGTCTCAGACTACTTCGGAAATTTGTGGGTAGCCTAAAAGAAAAGCAGTATCAGATAGTGGCGGTAGATGGGGTGCTCTCTTTGGAAGAGAAAGCTGTAAGTATCTCAGAAAACAGTTTCTGTTTGTGAAAATTTAGGACCATCTGCATCTTTTCTTTAAATGCATATGCATATATGGTTGCATGGTGGATTTTTTGCATCTTTTCACTTTCCTTGATCTTTTTCTCTCCTGCTTTCTGCTTATATAATCCTGGGATATCAAAACCAATAACATTTTGCATATAAACGGATGTCACCTTGATCCAACTGACAACTTTTAGGTCTTGTATGAAGCTTTCAGCTGTTTGCAGACGTAAATTAAGCTTTTTTAAAATTTTCCATTTTCTTACAATGTTTTCTCCTAAATAACTGACTGTGAGCATGTAAGTTACTTACAAACACTCACAGTGCAAAATTACGTTCAGAGGTTTGAGCTGTTGAAATTTTTATAAATCCTATCCATGTGTTTGACTTTGGGGCATTTTACGTTTTTTAAGGCCTTAGAAGTTTTCAGCAGATTGGTTTTTTTTTCTTAAGCTTTTTCTTTCCTACACTAACAAATTGATTCTGAGGACCTATGTTCCAATTCTGTGGTGTCATATCAGCACTGTTCAGCATGTTCAAGCTTCAGGACACACTTCCATTTAAACTGTGAAATAACTGGCAATTGAATCACTTGCTCAGCTATATTTATATTTAATGTGTATGTTGAAATGAGGTATTGTCTTAAGTGTTTTCTGGCTCTGAACATGTCAGAAGTATCAGTAAAGTATGAACATCCTCTCCTCCTACTGGAAAAAGAAACCTTAAAATTCAGGACACGGTGTAAAAAAGGTGTTGTTTGGGATTTGGTGAGGGTGGTGGTGTTCATTTCATTTTGGTTTGCCACTTTTTTCTTCTTTTCAAAAATTTTATGTATGTTTAAAAGTATCAGTTGTTCAGAGTGTTGTCTTGGAAGCTCCCATTTAAGTAAGATGGAATGTGACCTGTAACACTCATTAAGATTACTAAATGCTAATTTGGAAGAAGCTCTTTGAAGTGCTGCTTTTGTTCATTAAAGTATTTTCTTTTCCTCTCTCCCCACCTATTTTTAGGCTCGCTGCCGTGCTTCTCAGGTCTTAACATCAGAGAAGATTCCTTAAAGGATACCTTTGTAACATGCTTCTGGAATTTTCTGGGTGCAAAGCATTAAACTTCTGGACTGTGACCCTAACCCAACAAATTTTAGACTTAAACTGTGTCTCCATAAATGCTTGGGAGCTCTGGGAATGCACAACACTGGAGAAAACCTGTAGTTTTTGTGTTCAGTCAAAAATCTGGCATCCTGATACAAACGTAACTCTAAAGTATTGTGGTCCTTATCTCACTAGAAAATGTGTAATTTTCTTAGTTGCTTAGAATTAGCAACGCCTACTGTCTTGTAGCAAATTATGCACCGTTGGTAATGAGCAGTGGAGAAAGATACTGTGGAGCTACTTCATTGGAATTCCTGGTCATGGTTTGCCTCTAAATGTGTTTATGTTGCCACTGTGACCAGTCTTCCGTTTCTTCAGGGTTCAGTCTGTTGCACCAGGGATTAATTTACTAGTAAACTTCTCTTCAATTTGCTGGCTTCTCTAGATGTATCATTTGAATTCATGTGCTTAGGAAGTGGATCAGTGTTGGCATTGGCTAAGAGGTCTAACAAAGCAGCGTCCAAAATATAGTGTGTGTGCTTTAGGTGCTGTGCAAGACAATTCTTGGGAGTAGAGGAAGAAAATATTCTTTTTGTACCATGAATTAATAAAATTATTATATTTTTTAAAAGTGTTTATTCTATCTTCACTTCATCCTTTTTTTTTTTTTAATTTCTGTTTTTTCTGTCTTTTATAATGTATATCCCAAAAGGACACTGCCTTTTGACTAGTGCCTTTGTTGTGCTGGGTTAATGCCATTTAAGAGACTGGAGCTGTCTGCTGAAACAAATGTCTTGGGTGTTTGAGGCACTTTACTGTACCTAGGATGTGCTGCTCTGGTTGAATGTGAGAGCCCTGCCCCTCCAGGAGGGGAGCTGAGGGCTGGGGGAGTGTGTTGCAGAGGCAGCACAGGGTGTTTTTGCTTTACCAGCTCTATCATGCATCCACCTATTGTAACTGGAGTTTAGATACATCCCTTTCATTTAGACTGCCTTCTATGTTGACACCTAAATACAGGTGTAAGAGCCTTAACTGCTTTCTCTCACGTTTCATGTGCTCTGGCAATAAGAATTTGTCATTTTTGGAAGCAGTGAAATGTGAACATATATAGATATTACAATCCATAAATCATTGATTTTTCTGAAATATGCATAAAATTTTTGAAATAGTATGAAAATGCATTTGTTCAGTAAGGTATGTGGAAGTGGCCTTTAAGCTGTGAAAGGTTTAAATACTTAGGACACTAGAGGGGCTCAGACTAGGGAAGAGTTCCTGGAAACTGGGGGACTGTCAGCTCCTGTGTCAGCCCTGTTCTGTGAGGCAGGTGTCAAACAAATGGAAGGAAGGAAAGAAAAGGAGAGATGCCAATAATGCAGTCATAATTTGGATGCAAAATCCTAGGCTTTGCAGCATGCTTGAGATTTTACCCCCAGAGGCACCATCCTCTGAATTTTAACAGAGCTCTGGCAGCAACTACTCAAAACACCCAGCCTGTTCAAAACTAAATTTGCTGTGGTCAAGGTGCAGTATTGCAACTCACTATTGCCTCCATGCATTACAGTGCATGCTTTGGACTGAGGCAGTCAAAAACAATATACAAGAAAGGTTGTCAGTACCAGGATTTTAAATTACTGTAATTATGTTCAAGTTTATAAATGGGATTTTAGTCAGTTAATACAAATTAGTTTTCAATTTAATCCAAAGTAAATAAGCAAACTTAAATATCCCAGCTAAAAAACCCTTCTCTGGAAACTAACATACACACACAGTCAAGCTTATTCTCAGTCAAATTCCCTTTTTATTTCACAGATATTAATTGCTAACAAAGCTAAACAAATCTGCAGTTCAGACTGAGTCGCTACAACTTCTTCCAAGGACCTGGAGGAACGGACTTTATGCAATTTCTTTGTCACTTCAACACTTATTATTTCCTCGGCTTTGAAATGTAACAGCAAAAACACATTTTCACATTTTAACTTGTTTTACATAATTTTAACATTTTTTAAGCTATACATTCTCTGCATGAAAACCAATAAATATGTTAGTGTGAAAACAGACTAGAAAACTTCATTATTCTAGAAATATAAGTCATGAGAAACTTTCATATGTAAGTGACTTATCCGTGATCCACTTGAAAATTTTCTGATTATTACACTTGCACAGACTACGCAGGATCTTGGATTTGGTCCAAATTTAGAGAGCTCCAATTCACTCCTTTTATGAAAAAACAGCAGTTTTAAACATACATAACTGGAAATGGAAAGCAGCCTTAGGATTAAATGGGGTTTTATGCAGCTGAATTGAGACATACCAGAAATAAGTTCAGTGCTCAAGAGCATTTTAAAGCATCCCAGCAATTACACAGGAAGCTGGATGTAGTAACTATGAAGCTTTCAATCCAACTGTCTCTTTGGAAAAGACAAGATTTAACATCACATTTGCACACAATTTTTTTTAATATATCTGGTAACTCTGTTGAAGCACAGATCCTGCTTATTGCTTTGAAACATAAAACATTATCATTGAGACCTAGATGCTTATCTAGAGTTCATAGTAGCCAAAATTAAAAAGATCAAAGGGACGACTGTAGGAACAAAGGCACATGGTTAATTTATAAAAGTATATACAGGGTACTTGAACACTTATTTCTATCTACTAGAAGTTAATTTGCCTTGAATGAAAAAAAATAAAACCATATTAAAGGAGGTCATCCTAAACAGATGTTCTCGAGTGATATGAGCAGAGAATCTTATAACCATTAAATGAATTCCATAATTAAACTTCTCATATTGACTATGGAATTTTCAAATACCAAAATTCATAAATTTATTATTCCTCTAAGCAATGTGATACTTTAGTGCAACCCTCTTCAAAGATTGAAGCTGGCACAGTTAAGGCAGTCTACTAACAGTGTTTAAAATTCAGCACACAGTGTTTAATCATTGAGGTGCCTGTCTCTCTGTTTGGAAAGCTGTCTTTTGACACCATCATCCTTCTAGCGCTGCAGTTTCAAACACAGCATGTTTAAACACTGCAGTTTTTGCAGTGTTTGGGCTTTTTGGAGGTGGTAAGTGAGTAGTCCAACAGCTGTTAGTTCCAGAAACAACTGTGAAGGATGGGCAACATCCCCAACTTGATGTGTAGCTTTACTGCATTCTGTGCTAACCTTCACAGGCTGCCAGCACAATGCTTCTAAAACTACACCATTTACATTCAAACCTATAGAGCACTCTGTAAACCCTGCTGCTGTAATGTGCACTCCACTCATAGTGTTTCAATACAGTCTGCTGCCAAAAGCAAACTGATTTTCCTAAGGTGGGTTTTGATTTTTCATAGAAATTCATTGAGGCACACATTCAAAAAAACCCCAAACGATCTCTGAATAAACCAACCAAACTTCAAGAGGCTTCACATTCTGATTTTTTTTTCCCCCTACTGACCTGATATCACCAGTTTGAAAATATTATCCATGACTATAGCAAAAAAATTCATTCTAATTGTATGGAAATGGTTTCCACTAGACTTTAAAAAGGCTATACAACAAAGGTGACTAGTGCTGTCTATCTACAGCTGATAAATTGGGGCACCAGAACTGACTTGAATTATTAAAAGATTCCACAGGAGGAACAAAAAAAAAAAAAAACTGCATAGTATGTGATCCCTTTTATTCACCAAAGCTGCCCATGTTTATCCCAGGTGGAAGACAGCAGAAAAGCTGCTCAGCATTCAGATGCAGGTGTGTTTAGTGCTTGCTGTAACATCTTTCCATCTTGCATGTTGCCACATCTCTTCAAAAGACAATTACAGAAGTAGGGAGAAAAAAAATAGAGAAAATAGAAAAGCATTTTCAGACAGATCAGTATTTCTCAAATTTTTCATTTGAAATATTAAAGTAAATTTATTTATAGTGAAAGTCATCAGAAGACCATTCTCCTGGATTTAAAATATGTTGGTTTTTTCTTTGGAAACAAATGAAGAAAAAAAGAAAAACAATACACATTACTAAAACCACAGATGCTGTGGCTTTCCTGCCTGCCCCTCTCTCCTTACATATGTCCATACTGATGACAGAATCAGTTCAAATAAGTCTAATCACTATCTAAATTAACAGGGTTGTAGTCAGGGTCATCCTCTTCATCCTCCAACTCTAAATCATCCATTTCTTGGAATAAAGATTCATCAACCTCCACATTGTTTCCGGCTGTAAGGAACAGAAAGATACTTTAATTTCACGCAACAAGGAAAACATGAACAACAACAAAACATACAAGATGTTTTCGTATTAGTTCCTCAGCGTAGGTAGCTGCTAGCTTACTTGGCTTTTATACATCAAACAGATATGGAAAAGTAAATGCTACATTTTATCTTTTTATAGCTGAAGTTTTTTTTTCATTGTATCAAAAAAACCCAGCCAAGAGAAATGTCACACCATTGGGAACATGAAATTAACATTCACATTTGTCAGAAGCAGAGATTCTCTCTCCCCAGGAGAGCCAAAGCAGGAGCTCAGGACCTCACAGATGGTATAATTACTACCATCCTAGTGAGATAAATGCACAGGGTTCATAAAAAATTCCTTACACACCATATACTGACATGCATGTATTTGCTTTCAGATTTAAATTTTAAAAGCAAGATGAAGCTTTGGCTACTTTCACATTTTCTTCTGAAAGAGATGCTTCTGACCTAAAGATAAAACTCGAGGACTGCTATTTTAATTTTATGTATCAACAGTGACATCTTCTGGTCACCAAATAAAGTTTCTATTATTTCACTGGACTTGAAGGCACCTATACAAGATAATGCCATTATCCTCTGAAAATTAGTAGTACATGCTACTGAAATATTAAAACAGACTTAGTAACCTGTTGCATCTATGACAGAATGCAAGCAGCAATAAGAAGGTGAGTTTTAATCACCAGTGGCAATAGGATTACAAATTAATACATTAATCCCAAATCATCTGGGCACAGAAACCAGGTAGAGGTCTGCTCCTCCCCTGAGGAAGCCAAATGTGCCATCAACAAACCATCTTCACTTCAGGTATTTTGTAGGAAGACAAGATTGAATTATTCCCTGTTAAAGAAACTAAACTTCCCCATAACTACCATTTCAAGTTTACACTCACTGACATTCATAAACTTCCTTTTAATTGTTACTTACAGAGAATACTCTTGACCATCTTCTGCCTGTGCTTTGTGATACCAGTAGATAATGCAGCTGCATTAAAGATCTGTCTTATCTCAGAACTCAGGTATTCTAAACTAGGACACTAAAAAACGGTACAGCAAATTGAACAGGTATGTTACTGTGAGTATGCATGCTTTTATATGCTTTATCTCCAGCTGGTTTTCCAAATTTAATATTTTTCTGGCACAGGCTTACAGAATTTTCATCTGGCACCAGGTGAGTATTTTAGGTAAGGTAAGAGGCCCATCTGCAGAAACCATGAAAAAGAACTGGGTTGCACAGAAGCAAGTAATATTTATTTTGACCCGCAAGATGTTTACTATTGATGTTGAGGTTCAGAGAAAAGGTGACAAAAGTTCAAGACCTATGCTTGAAGCCAGGGAAGGCTGGCTATTAGAAAAAAAAAAAATCAGGGCTGAGTTGAGGTTTTTTATTTTCTTTTTTTTCTTTGTTTGTTTGGTTTTTGTTTTGTTTTGCTCCCAGTCCAATCATTTAAATATAAGCAATGTAAGTAAGATCACTTCAAGCACAAGGCTGCACCTCAAGCACAAGGCTGCAAATAAATACACTTTATCATCTTGAAAAGGTTTTGGTTTTGGGAAAAGTAAAATTCTGTTCACTCTGCAAAGCAGTACTTCTCAGAAAGTTCTTCCAATGTAAAAGGGATTCTGATATAAGATGTTAAGTCAGAAATACAACACAGATTTTGCTTAGGAATTTTGACCTTTTTAAGCCACTAACTTTCACTTGTGGAATCAAATAGAAACTTACCTTCCTCCAAGAACTGGATGTCAGAGGTGTCAAGGTTGTGATCCATTTCAAACAGCTGTTTACCTAGAAATAAAATAAAAACCAATATATAAGCAAGTGCAGTTCTGAAGCAACTCTCAACCCAAAGCAACAGTTAGTCAGCTGTTGTCCCCATGTATGGAGACGCGAGCTCTGACTCCATGTTTCAGAAGGCTGGTTTATTATGTTATGATATATATTATATTAAAATACTACATTAAAACTATACTATAAGAATAGAGAGAAAAGATTGATCAGAAGGTTAGAAAGAGCAAGAATAGATTGCATAACAAAATCTTGTGACTCTCAGAGTCTCATGCAGCTGCATCTGTGATTGGCTCTTAATTAGAAACAACCAACATGCACCAATCACAGATGCACCTGTTGCATTCCACAGCAGCAGATAGTTATTGTTTACACTACTTTCCTGAGACCCTCAGCTCCTCAGGAGGGAAAAAAATCCTAGCAAAGGATTTTTCATACAATATCATAGCTACAGTCAGCATGTGTATTTTAGTCTTTCCAAATTAACTAATTCTAGCAGTCTTTTGTGTTTTTAACTGCTCGTTTCTGTAAGCTCCCCATTCTGTTTTTTTTTTTTTTTTTAATTCATCCAGGATTCATCCATGCCAACAAGTGAAAAGGGTCACTGTAATGCCAAGACTTTAATAGTGGAGGGAAGCAAAAATTTACACCCCACAGCTTGTGTTCAGCCCTTATTGCTTTAGTCTTCATCTTGCATTCCACAAGAAATCCCCTGTGGGAACTGGGAAGGAAATCAGGTGACTCCTCCACCTTTTTTCCTATATTCTCCCATTCAAAAAGCAACTTGGACCTATACAAATCACCAGCTTCTACACACACTCACAGAGCTTTGAAGGCAACCACACAGAAGAGTGAAGCCTTTCTGAGTGGGAGGGACAGAAAGAAAAGCTCAGGATTCTTTCCACATAAATCATCTGTCTCCCATCTACATTGCTCGTGCAAGCTTCCACAAACAAGACTGCCTGCTGTCCATGGCAATACTGGAATTACACTAATGACATCCAAGAATAAGTTTGGTTTTGGTTTTCTAAAGGGAAGCTTTTATAAGCTACATTTGTATAGAGGAAAACAGACACCACATACTAACAATACTTTAAAAAACAGAAAAACCAGAAGCCTGATTTCTGTTATCTCATCTTAGCAGATTCCCAAATGCATACCCTTCAGAGAGGAATCAAGCATGTCCTCTGTACAGCTTTTTATGAAACTTAACACCATTAAAATTTCCATCTCTGTCAAACTGCATCAAAACTAGCCAGAAGTGAAGAGAAAACAGAACAGTGATACAGTGTGACCACATTGGTTATGTTTTTTCAGGTAATCAGGTCAAAAGTAGATCCAGCATCACAGGAGAACCAGTTCATAGCTAAGCCATGCAGACAATGTAGCAGGATGCTAAGACCTATCACCTGTGTAAAAATTACTTTTAGACTTGTCATTATAGGCTGGTAGCATTGTAGAAATTTCACAACCAGTATTAAAACATACCGCTTAGCTTATTTTTGCCTGCTTGTTCTTCTTCTTTCATCTTTTTCCTTTTTATTTCTAGAAGTTCTGCATCAAACTTGGCTTTCCAATTAAGGAAATTCTCAATAGTAACAGGAGTGCCATGAAAACGTTGCTGGAAGAATAGAAAACAAGGCTGCAAACACAACTTGCAAAGCTACAGGTGAAGATAAGCATTCTCTTAATTATTTAGATTACAACACTCCAGAAACACTGCTTGCTGTGAAATTTCTGAGAAATTCATCCTAATCCTGAGAGTATATAAAGAACACATTCTTGTGGTTTTTGTCATGGGAGTCTCTCCTCAGAGAACTATACTGAGGTGAAAACTCTCATGGAAGAACCCTGCATACTCCTTTTGTACCTAGAGTGCAATAGTTCACAACTCCCCACTAATATAGTTTATTTATAAGTAGACAGCGCTTTTTATCAACCCTTAAGTGCAATCTACAATGAATTATTGCCCATTAAAATACATGAATCCTTTTACATTGCTGAAACAGAAAAAAAAGATTATTTTTTCACAGACATTTCTTTGCCAATCTTCGAAATACAGAACCTTCCAAGTCCCATCACCCTCCAGCTATTTCTCAGAAAGTGAGTTAAGACTCATTAGCTGGACTTACCACAATCCATGAATGGTGAAACTATTCTGCAGAAGGGCAAACCAGTCTTGAAGACTGGTCTCACTGCTTCCACCCTATCCACTCAGTCTTCCAAGGAAGACAGCCTTCCTCAAACCATGGAGCCCATTCCTCAAACCATGGAGCAGCATGCCATATTTTAGTCTTTTTTGCTCCCCATTCCCTCTTCCTCCCCCTTCTTCCAGAAAAAAACAACTCTCTACAGCAAATCTGATT
This sequence comes from Onychostruthus taczanowskii, assembly GCF_017590055.1. Taxonomy (NCBI): domain Eukaryota; kingdom Metazoa; phylum Chordata; class Aves; order Passeriformes; family Passeridae; genus Onychostruthus; species Onychostruthus taczanowskii. The sequence goes on along the minus strand of NW_024505892.1, from coordinate 1,845,305 downwards.
TCATTTGGGAAAAATCCTTGCGTTAGGAAGTAATGCTAGAAGGGACTGTGAACATGCAGTTAGACTCTAAACAATCTTATGTTTCAATTAAATCATCTTTAGGATAGCTGTTCCTTTCTCACTGCAACTGAAAACTGCTCCAGCATCAAACCAATGCATTTTGAAGAAGCTGAAAGTCTTTTTCCTTGAAGACATTATTTTACATACCTTCTCTTCTTCCTCTGCTTCTCTTTCTTTCTGTTTCTTCTCTTCTTCTCTTCGGGTTTTTATTTGATCCACTATTTCATTTAATTTCTCCTGTACTGCTGAGACTAGAGTGAAGATCATTACCATTCCTAAATTTTCTTCTGCCTACAACACAAAGAAGGCAACTTCAAACAGAAGAACCTGAATGCATTAATATGTTTATAGAAAGCAGGATGTTGTGCAAATACAGAGGGCACAGCAGACACATTCTGCACCAGTCTCAAAAGCTTGCTGTAAAAGTCAAATTCAGCCAGCCAGTTAATCCAGTCAGTTATCCCCAGATGGGCGTGCAGCAAAACACAAAGATGAATGCCTGTGATTGGGTTATTAACACATTACAGATATCCTCTGAAAGGCTTTTTCATGAATAAAACAAAACCTACAGTAGAAACACAACTCTAAAATTTGAATATCATAAATCATAAGAGACAAGTCACTCAGAACCTTTCTTCGCCTGGAACAGTTTATTCTTTAATTCTATTACATGCTCCTTTGAAGTGAGACAGTTTCCCAGGAAAATCAGAAAACATCAGCTGATGAAAGTAAGTTTATATGAAGTAAACTGAAAATGAAAAAAATGCCCATTAAACATATTATGGCAATTTTAATGCAGTGAGGGCTTGACAGAAATTCCTGAAACCAAAGAAGTGCTTCCTTCTTTCCTTCACAATGCACTCTCACTGATCCCAAATGCTGATGAGATCCACTCCACCCTCAAACAGTTATGTTATCAAAAACAATCAAGAATCAATGTGGCATTTTTTAATATTTCCAAATGAAACTGAGGCAGCTTATTTTCACAAATATTACACATACATATATATATATATACACACACACAGTAAAACAAATTCACCTTAAGGTAGAAGCGGAAGAGGGGAAGCCCTAGTGCACTTCCATTTCATTATTCTGCATTATTGCCCACACTGAATTAGCCCTGTATCTTACCTCAATGATGTCATTCACCAAACTCAACTCACAAAATAAGTCCCTATAGTATGGAACAAGTTTCAAATAAGTAGCAGATACCTCTGAAAACAACTGATTTGAGAGAGAAATTCCAGCCAATGTGTCAAGTGGTATCAAGCTATTCCAAGATATTCTGTTTTCCTTACCTGCTGCTCTAGCAGTTTTATTATGTCCATGACATCATTATCATCAAGATTCTCCTGTGAGACAATTTCATATAGTGGAGTTTCATCAGGGTATTTTTCTCTGTAGGTAAATTTAAGGGTTGTTTGGACAGCTACAAGATAAAGAAAGAAACACATATTCTTATGATGATAACTCTGTATAACTTTAATGTTATGTTTTCCTACTACATCAACAGCCTAAAGATTATAGAATATAAAATATTCTTGCCTCTAAGGAACAGTCTTCTTACACCAATGTATGAAGAGATTTAAACATAACCCAAGAGTTCAAAGAAATTAAGATGATAAAGTTTACACTTGCACCAACTATTAAAACCTACTCATGTCTGAAAGGTCTTTAGGAAGACTGAAAAACCTTCTGTGGTATGACAGGTACTAGAGCAGTAATCTCCCTCAGATTCTACTTAAACATGGAAACCAACAAGAGTTGTCGTAACAGAACTAGAGAAAATCTCAGGATATTAACACCTCAGATTCTGTGTGCCTGATTGAAGCATCAACCTCTGTGTTTGGTTCCAGGGCTTCACACTGTGGACAAACACGTTATGTCCAGTGGAAGTTATTAAGCAGAGAACTGCCTAAGAAAAAATGCATTCAATCTGAAGCTGCCCAGAGCCAGGGTAATATGGAAACAAGGCAAACGAGATTCAAGTTCCTTTTACACATCCTCCCAGAATACCAGAGAGAAGCTTTCCCTTAGTTCTCAGCAGCACAACAGTCCGTGCAACACAGATACCTGCTCTAAGCAGGGCTTACTCCTTTCAAACTAAGTAAGGCACCAATTTATTCCTTCTGTTATAGTATCCAGAACAGCACCTTTCAAACTTGCTTGGAGTAAGGCTTGCTTACAATATGCCCACGCAAAAAATACACAGGGACCTGGGACCCACAGCCTTCTGTTCTGGAGCTGTTCCTTAAGTGCTGCCCATTCATAGCACACAGACTCAACCCTCCTACGTAGCTGGCACACACACAGTTGCCAGAAACCAAGTCCCCTCACAACATGCCTGTAAGCCACTGGAAGGATGGTGACAACCCGTACTTTTTGAAGCTACGCTACAAAGCATTTGAGATTCAGAAGAAAGCAGTCCTACTTGCAGCATAACGTTTCTGCAAACTGAACAAGGATATTTGCGAAGGAATGTTTGCGGTACCAGGCCTCTAGAAGGAGGTATACATAGCTGTTGGTGATAGAATTAGATGTAAACATATACAGGAGAAGTTTCTGAGTAAGACGTGATCAACTTACTTTCATCATTTTCTCCAGCTTCAGATGTCACAGTGATTGTGAAAGTTGTTGGCTTTTCTGACAATACTGTTCAAAGGAAAAAAGCAAGAGTCAGGGAGAGTCCTTAAATCAATTACTTCTTCACATCAGTGAAACTGAACTTCTTAAAGAGACTTATAAAGGAAGTAAGCTCTTGATAGAGTGTTAAGGGCCTTTTTAACTTATTAATGTAATACTTTTCAATTAACAGCTATTTTCCATACGATGTGATGCCTGGAGTCTCTTTGAATGAGACCATACATCATCAAACAATACCAAAGGGTTTCACTTTTGGAAAACTTTCTCTTCTGAAAGTTTCTGTGTTCCACAAAGTGCAAATCAAATCAAACAACTTCTGTAGTGCACTGACTGCGTGCACAAAGCTACCAAAGCTGATTTGCTTTACTGCACTAAATGTGCCTGATGAGCATCCAGTGCACTCTTGACCATGGACTATTTTTACAGTAGGTTTCCACTGATATTTAAAACAGCTAATGCAAGAAATGCTACTAACCAAGCAACGTACTAGAATGAAAGTGTGTGAATCAGGCAGCTAGAAGATAGACAACACAACACAGCAAGAGCTGTGACCTGCGTTTCACAGGCTAAAAACCTCATTACACAATTGTGGGTTGCAGACCACATACTCACGTAAGAGGTGCTCTGCATCTCTGTTATAACCTATGCCCAAATTAGTGTACATGCTCTCAAAGTATCAACTGAGTTTTGCCTAATTGCTAATGTACTACTATGATCTTTATTCCCCTCTCCTCCCTTGGCATAAAAGCGAACATGAGCGAACAATAACTCTGAGTAAGCATCACAGTAAAGGCTGTATGAAAGAATATGACTTCGATATCAGTATCAGATATTCACCATTCCCAGCTACCACAGATCAAGTCATATACCTTTAAGTAATCTTTAGCACAAAACTGAAGACCTGAAAAGATTTTCAGATTGAAGCAATAGGCAACTGTACTGGGAAAATGTTTGTGTGGTGAAGTTATTGCCAAGAAAGATGGTGTGAAACTCTAGGCAGAGTAGACTGTACAGGAAGGAAACAGAAAATGCCCCATTTCTTCCACTGTTAATATTCTTTGGATACAGAATGCCAAAAAAATTATGTTGGATTAGGCAGCATTTGGATACTCTTGATTGTTTGATGGTAAATTGAAAATCCTGAAAAACTGATGAACCAATGTATCCACAATATGAAAGTTTTAGCTACACCAGGGAATTAAAGCTTGCCTTTTTTTCACCTGCAGCAGAGTAAGGCAGGTACTGGCAATACATTTACGGAGAAAAGAGCACCTTTAAGCACCCCAAAACATCACATGCCTCACGACCGCGACAAGCTTGCTAAGGAAAACCGGTCGGCACACAAACCAATTCCCAGGACTGCATCTTTTGAAAGGTTTCTCTGAAGAGCATCCTTCCAGTGCAGGGCACCGGCTTGCCCACGCCGGGCTGGCTGCTGTGCCACGGCGCTAACCGCGGCAGGGGCAGAGCCCACGGACCGGGCCACAGGGGCCATCAAGCGCTTCGCTCTTCCCGGCCAGGGAAAGCGAACCAACATCCCGAGCACGCACCCGAGCCGCGCGGCTCGGAACCCCGCGGGACCCGCGGCAGCCCCGCCGCGGCCTCCCGCTCCGCCCCCCGCACGCCGGCTGCCAGCGCGGCCCCGGCGCGGCCCCGCACCCGTGAACGAGTCCGGGTAGATGGACTCCAGCGCCTCCAGCTCGTTGCGCTGCTCCTCGCTGTAGTCGGTCATCGTGGCACGCCGCCCACGGCCATGGGCCGCCCGCACCGCGACGCCGCCGCCACCCCCGCCCGCGCCTGCGTTGTCCCGGCCCCGTCCCGGCCCTTCCTAGCATGCCTCGCGCTCGCGGTAGGCGGGAATGCCGCCTCTGGGCTGGGCTGGAGGGAGGGACGGAGAGAGAGAGGGAGGCGGTGCAGCTGCCATGGCGGGAGGCGGGTGCGGCTGGTCCCTGATCGCCCTCAGCCGCGGCGCCCGCTGCCCAGTCAGTTCCAGCGCTCGCTGCTGCGCTCAGCTCCAGACAGGACGGAGCGTACCGGGCGTGCGGGAGGGATCCTGCTGGCATCGCCCGCGCTGCTTGCCCGCCCCTCCCGGGAGCGGCGGCCCCGGCAGAGCTGAGATCCGCAGTCCCTGTGTTGCACAGACTGGTCATGCATGGTATGGGTCACTCTTGGACGTTCTTCCCTTGAAAATTTACAGGGATCAGCAAACTGAAGGGGATTCAAACCCGATGCTCTAGGTACTGCGTAAGGGTACCGTGAAGGCAGCTGAATGCCATTTCTGCCAGAAATTGGAAGTTTATTAGATGCAGCTAGTGATTTGCAGCTTGAAGTTAAACAGCGCGTGCAAACTTCCCAGGAAAAGTTCACCGTCATTTCTGGGGTCCCATCACATCGGCGGCATTGCCATGATGTGTGTGCAGAACAGGAGTCGCCAAGGCTAATGGTGTTGGGAGCTGCCATGCTTTGGGGTTACCTGCCAGGATGGATTTAAGACTGTCGAGGGTTAAACAACATCACACCCTGATGGGTACGTGGTACACAGAGTGGTTGTAAGGTGCATCCCGTTCCTGGCCCCACGGCTGGCAGTTTTCCCTTAGATACATTTTATAAGCCCAAGGTTTCCATAAAAGTTACCATGGGCATAAAGAAAATAATTTTCAAGTGAGCAAACTGGAATTCTAAGTGGATTATTGGGTAAAATTACTCATTTCAGCACAGTTTGACTGTTTAACTGTACCAACTCATAGATTTGTCTGTAATCATGAATTAATTTAAAAGCTGTGCCTTCACTACCAATCTCACATGTATCAAAGAAGCAAGGAGTAAAGGGAAATACCCCAAAACTTAAAATACTGCAGCTGTAGTACTGTGGATTAATATATATGCTAACAAGGTGATAGTCTGTTAGTATATTGGCAGGCTGACTTCACAGTGACAGATAGTATTTCTACTCAGTATTTCAAATTACATATTTTATGAAAAATACAGGGCAAATAGTAATCAGGACAAAATCAGAACCCATGAAGCCTAGTTTAAAAATCAGGTGAGCAAGATATAAAAAGAATTTTACAGGTTATTCTTAACTGCAAATATTGCGTCATTTTGTAGTAGTACCGTAAAACAATAGAAGAGGAAAGAATTCACATAGACTAAAGACAGCAAGTTTTTGTCATTTGGATCCAGATATCAGCATTTCTATCAAAACCTTCAGATACACAACTTAGCTGCATGTGTTCCAGATTAGTGTTCCATCTTAAATAAAAAAGCATGAATATTTTTTAAAAAGTTAAATCAGAAGTTGTGTTTACTACCAGAGGTACTTTGTTTCCTAAGGAGTTCACATACACAATGCAGCCCCATTACCTTTTATTACGTTTGCATAGCCAGATTTTGGTAGCAGGGGCATTACAGGGATGCTTCTGTGAGAAGCTGCCAGAAGCTTCCCAGTGTCCTACAGAGCTGATGCCAGCTGGCTCCAAGATGCACCTGCCGCTGAGCACCATCAGCCATGGTTGGCAGCACCTCTGGGATAACAGGTTTAAGAAGGGAGGAAAGAGACCCTGAGCAACAGAAATGGCAGCCAGAGAGAGGAGTGAGCAGAACATCTCTGCAGACACCAAGCTCAGCGAGGAAGGAGAGAAGCAGGTGCCACAGGCTCTGGAGCAGAGGTTCCCCTGCAGCCCCTGGGGAGGCAGCTGTGCCTCTGCAGCTCAGGGAGGGCCCTGGTGAAACAGATCCACCTGCAGCCCCTGGAGGAACCCACAGCAGAGCAGGTGGGTGTCTGTAGGAGGCTGTGACCCCAGCGGAGGCCTGTGCTGGAGCAGACCCTTGGCAAGACCTGTGGAGAGAGGAGCCCTCACTGCAACAGGTTTGCTGGCAGGATTTGTGACCCTGCAGGATTTGTGAACCTGCCCTGGAACAGGTGGTTCCTGAAGGCCTGCAGCCCGTGGAAGGGACCCACACTGGAGCAGTTCATGAAGAGCTGCAGCCTCTGTAAAGGACAACACTGGAGAAGTCAGTGGAGGACTGTCTCCTGGGAGGAAGTACCCCATGCTGGAGCAGGGGGAGAGTGTGAGGAGCCCTCCCTCCAAGGAGGAAGGAGCAGCAGAGACAATATGTGGTGATGTGACTGCAACCCCCATTCACTCACACCCTCTGCACCACTGGAGAGGAAGAGGTAGAACATTTGTGAGTGGAATTGAGCCCAGGAAGAAGGAAGGTGGTGGGGAAAAGGACTTTAAAATTTAGGTTTATTTCTCATTATCCCTCTCTGATTTCATTGGTAATAAAATAAACTAATTTCTCCAAGTGGAGTCTGTTTTGCCCTTGACAGTAATTGCTGAGTGATCTCTCCTTTTCTTTATCTCAACCCATGAGCCTTTCCTTATATCCTTTCTCTCCTATCCAGCTGAGGAGGGGAGGAACAGAGCAGTTCTGACTCCTGCATTTTCTAGTAAAATGCACTAAATAATTAGATTTTTCCACTTCAAGCCCCTGGGGTCATTTATTAGTAGCAGATAGCATCCTATAGTGTAGCATATGGGTTTGGAGCCCACATGTATGTGTGTACATAGCGAGGCAATGCAGGAAGCATTAAAAAAATTATGGCATGCATTTCCCTCCCACTTAGAAGCATCTGCACAGAGGGTTAGAGAGGAGATGAGTAATACCACATCATACCAAACTGACTTAACACAAAAACATCATTAAGCCTTATTTCACAAAATTGAGTAATTTTTAATCACAGTAATTTTCATGGGCCCAGTGTATGTACAAATTACAAGTTTACAGAGGCAAAGTAAACCCTGCTGTACAGACTGAGATTTTTCCCATCCTCATTTTCTATTTGTACAGTAGGAAAGCACACAGATACCTTGGAGATTTTGAAGTGTTTCCAAATAGGACACTAACCTTGCTATTTCTTTCAGCCAGAACACATTTCAACTCAGTTTGCCATATGTCAAGTGTTTGTTCATACAGCTGCTATGTGTTACACACCTCACAATGTGCCTCAGTGGGGATTTTCTCTCCTTATCAGAATTGAAAGTCCTTTCATCGCTGTAGCTAAACTCAGCCTTTGATGATAAAATTTCCCCATATGTTTCCTGCATGCTACTGTAGCCCCAGACTTAACTAGTAGTTAGCTCAGTGTAGATTACTTATATAATACAAAAAAAAAAAAAGAACAGAAGAGGAGAAACAAGTAATTTCTGCTAGGTGTCACCAAAGAAAAGCTGGATAGCTACCCTTGCTCCATACAGAATGGACCAATTAATAGGATCCAATCAAGGTCTACCTCTTAAAGATCCTTTTAATAGAAAGAAAAAAATTTAAAAAGCATTTGCAAATAACTTTCTTAGTACATACTTATCCTTTCAGTACAACCATTAGAAAGCAGAGAGCTGAAGCTTGAAATAGCCCACCCTAATCTAGGCATAGATCACCACAACCCACAGGAGTCAAAATGCCATCAGTAAAGGCATCTGTAAGCAGGTGGTGAAGGTCTACATTAACAAGATGCACTTGCTCACATAATTTATACATCAATGTAATGCTGTACTGGAAAGTTCCAGTGCAGCTCAGGTCTGATATAGAGCTAGACAGGTTCCTGCTTCTCTGCAAAATATTGTGGGGTCTTGGATCTTCAGAGCTGTGTTATGATCCCAGGGTCTTCATCAATCCTCAGATACTTTCCACTTGCACGCTCCTTGAGTGCCCAGTCATGGAGGAGGCTGTAATCATAGTGCTCCTTATCCACTCGTTTCAGAAAGGCCAGTCCAGAAATGGCCTGCCACTCCCTGAGAGATGGGATACGAATTTCCTTTACACTCTCACTTCCTGGGACAAAGCCAAAGAACTTCCTTACATTCTGCATGGCATAGAGCCTGGAGTGCTGCTCTGTTGCCTCATCAAAGAGCTCCTGCTCATTGTGGACATAGCTGTTCCAGTATCTGTAGTGCAGGAAGCTGAGCGGGGACAAACAGCTTGCCAGGCAGTAAGAAAGGAACACAGTGATGACTACCACAGCAATCAAAAGCCAGCCAGCCACCTTACCAAAAGAAAAACAAAAACCAAAACCAAACTGTTAGAGCTGAAAATACTCACAATGATAACGTTTGAGCACCAGAAAATCCATAAGATTATCTTTACTTGCTTTTCCTAAATAACAGCATTAACAAGCCTGGAAAGCATCTGTTGCCACCAAACCCAGTCTATGCTTACTGGAGGCAGCCGTGTAGTAAAATCACTTGTTCCTTTTGAGTTCAGGAAAGTTCTGTTGTGCGGATTTAAGAATATTGCTTTCTCAGCTATTATTGTTATAAGATAGGCCATGCGGGTCCTAGACTATATTAGCTTATAGCCTGTTTAAAAGGTTTTTCTCTGAAGTGACAACTTAATGCTTCTCCTATTATTTACCCAGTACGCAAACTTTTAGAATTGAGTCTGATCTAAACCCCAAGATTTTACATGGGTTCACATGAAGCTCTCACAGCCAGGGCCTCTTAGTCACATTTCTTCTGCTTTAATGAAGAAACTTCATACCCTCCCTGGCTCTTGAACTTCCATTTGTTGCACTTGGTATTATATATCAGGATACTACACAAGGAAGAATGTGTCCTCAGGCAGCAGGTAACAAATGGGACAAGCACATATAGTAATTTATATACCTAAAGTAATTTATATACCTAAAAGAAAAGAACAGGCTTCAAAACACACAGAGATTTAGCACTCAAGGCAGTGGACATTGATCTAGCTTTATGCCTGCTGAATTAGCTTCACCTCATACCATCAAGTTTACAGGCAACAGGAGTTACTCACTTGAGACTGGTATCGGAGGAGAAGAATCACTTCATCTCTTGCCCGGGTCAGCTCTGGAGGAACCAGCTGCCTGCAGGGAAATGCAGCCAATATCCTGCTGCGCTCACTGGCGGTAACATTAGGAGCAGTTCCATAGTAATGCACAGGGACGTACTCGCTCATAGCACAGATATAATAGGAGCCATTTATCAGGGTGACTGCAAGCCATGTGACTGGAGCAACCAGTGCCCTCCCCGTGATGCTGCACAGGACAAAGCAGAGCAGTTTGCATTTCAGCAACCAGTTGGATGAAGTCTCCCTCTCAAAATGAGAGCTTTTGCCCATAACCAGCCTCCAAGTCTGGTTGTTCAGGGCATAGCCAACAATCAGAAGGATCAGTGCAGGCACTCCTAGGAAAGCCAGCCCATATATAAGGTTCTGTCCAACATGACAGGGACAGCTGAATGTGAAAAAAGAGAAAAGTTGCTGCCCGCCGATTGTCAATATTGCAATTATTGCATTAGCTATAATGACCTCTTTGCCTTTTAGAAAAATCAACCACTTTGGAAGGAAAGTCATTTTAGATCCTATTCTTTACCAGATTCTTTTGACTTAAGTCAGTACTAACTTTTAGTTATATTTAACAAGTGTCAATGGCAGAGCAGAGTAAACACCAACAGCTCAAAATAAATACCACTAAACAACATGCAAAAACCCCTACTAGTCTTTTCTCCTCCCACTAATTTTCAGTGGCTTGTTTGGTAGCTTTAAGTATGCTTGCAGACATCCCCTGATGTGTTTTAATTGATTCAGTAATTTATCTCAGCTGTTCTGGAAAATTGAGCTTTTAGGCTGTTGTGAGCTCTGCCAGCCCATTGCTAATTGTCTGAAATTAACATTAAATTCCCCCTATCTTTTGGATGGCAGACAGCACTCTCAAACTGATGGCTAACCTGTCAGGATTAATTGCCAAGCTGTTTGCTAATCAACAGTAATTAGCAGAAACATGGCATGAAAGTAGGGAAAAAAAAGGAGCCTTCCAGCTAGTCTTCATAAAAGATCACCCAAACAAATCCTTGGCAAATGGCCCAATTAAAAAAAAAGAAAAAAGCTTCTACTTTAAAATCAACTTATAATATATTCCATAAGTTGCACAATGTTTGGAATCCCAGTGCTGTCTGCATTTGATGTCCATGAATGAGCAATTCATTGTCCAAGCACTGGAGACTGAGAAGTAGTTAGCTGCTGGATCATGAGAATTTTAGTATTTCACCTGTAGGTGGCAAGAAGCTGGTGTGTCTCTTTTCCTGACAATGCTGAATGTTTCCTTTGGAAAGTTGGTTGCAGTTTTTATTTGTTTTGGTTTTTGTTGTTGTTGTTTTTTTTTGTTTTGTTTTGTTTTTTTTTTTTTTTTTAATAAGATATATATAATCTGCTATTCAAAAAAATATCAAGCCAGCTGGTATTATATCGTTTGCTTGTGATTATGAATTCTAAGATTTTCTGCAAGTATAGTCAGTCCTATTCCATGGACAGAGATAAAAATTTTTCAATTAAGCATTTCCATAGCTGGCTTCTGGATATTGGGATAGATGACCTGGGCTCTGAGCATCTCTCACAAATCAAGCTTTAAGCAGAGGTCTGAAAATTTGAAAGCATTTCACTCTTCATGATTTTCTCTGGATTGCACTTTTTCTGTGGTCACACTATCCAGTAGTTCTATGCATTGCATAACCTAGGCTGATCTGAATTTGCAAATACTTGTGTTTAAGTACTGGCAAGTCTGACAGTCTGTCATATAAATGTTCTTACCAAGAGAAAAAATAAAGTAAAAGTTAGCCAGAAAGTTTATAGGGAAATTTGCCTTCCCATTACAGGTGTCTATGTCCAGCATGGGTGGACTTGGTTGTGTGATACAATAGTGTCTCCACTCTTGGTTGTGTGATACAATAGTGTCTCCACTCTTCCCTCCCCTTGCAGAGAGGGTTGCTACCAATAAATTTGATCTCAAACAGCAGTTTTAGCACCCATGGTGTCTGCTTGGATGGCAGAGACACTCTCTCAGCTGTTGCGCGCAGGGATGGTACGTTACACATGCCTTGCCTGTTCACTAGGCAGGACCCTGTTCCTCCAGGGCACTCTTAGGGTGGACACCTGCTTGTCTCATCCCCAGTCACCATCTGGGACAGAGGTCCTTGCTGGCAACTGGCTCTCAAACAATGTGACGCTGTTATACAAAATTAAAAGCAGTACAGAAACATGCTGCAACATCCAGCAGCACTTTGGCACAGCTTCTCTGGAGCTTGTTACATTCTTAGTTGTTTGGACAGAGTAATAGCACAAAGAAATCCCAGACCTGTCTGAATATTGCCATTTTAAACCTTCATTTTCTTTTAGTATCATAGGGTTTTCAGTAACTTTTTTTTTTTTTTTTTTTGGTACTAGTGACATTATATTTGGAAAAAAAAATCAGTGAAATAAACCTACAAGGCTACCACAAAATTATTTTATAAGAGTCTTCCGTTATGCCTCAGTTCATTTTAAAATCTCTGATTCCTTCTGAGATTTCTTTTGGAACCTGTGTCTTATTTTGTTTATAAGGGAGGAAGGCTTTCCCAAGCATTACTTGTTTACTCAAGAAACACATTAGATGTGAAACTGAAGTGGAATCCAACACTAAAATATTAACAGTCAGCCTAAGGCTGTTGAATGAGGCAATTTATACAATCAATACAACCACTTTGTACTTCTGCATTTTCATTCCTTGGCATTTGCTTTCATTGCCTGCTGTAAATGATCCTGCTGGGTCATCCTATTATGGAACAAATTACGGGATTGGATCCAATTAAGAGCTTGGGTGGCACATCAAATCTTTAAGTACTTGCCTCTGCAGAGGAACCCAGGGTCCTGAGGTAGACATTGAGGCTCTTTATCCAATTCCAAGGAAGAGTTAGGACTGGATGCAATCCAAAATACCACTACCTGAGGTGACAGCTGGCAGGCTGTGAGGCAGAAGGATGCTTATAGCTGACATCTGAGGCAAATAGGATCCATGAACAAACCTTAGTCATGGTTTTGATTTTCATATTGCAGGGCTGTCAGCTTGAACTCACTGCCAGTAACCTCACTTATGAGAAGAAGAGATTTTTATATTTTTTTTAAGGAGTGAGAATCATTTGTCATTTCTTTTAAGACATGGTTATTGGAGTACAGATTTCACCTTCCCATACACAGCAAACCATTTTTATTCTCCTTTTTATTGAAATAAAGCAACCATGGCAGAATAGAGAGATTTCAGCTGCCTTCTCCACCTGATCTAGTAAAAACTCACTCATCTCTTTCTTTCAAAACTCAATTATTAGTGGGGAGATGTGACTGTGCTGCAAAGAAGCTGTGTTCTCCAACATTCCTGCCATAGTTCTACCAGCTGAGCTTAGTTTTGCCACAGAGAGGATTTTGATATTTATTGGATCAAAAAAAAAAAAAAAAAAAAAAATATTCTGCCTTCAGGATTTTGTTATCTAATGGCCAGGCAAAGTTAGGGAGGAAGAGGGAAGTGATCTATTTTCCATCTGAAGTTTGGAGGATGAGACTGAATCCTGGTCTCTCTGGTCCTGCACACATGTTTTCATCACTGAGCTAGCAGTAAAAAGGCTGTTGTTCTGTGGCTCCTCTAGCATTTGAACATTTTGGATTCTATTTTGCATGGATGTCAAGCCCACCTGTGCGTGTTAGAAAGCATGGTATGAAAGTACCTGCATGACAGATTTCCTGTGGGAGTAGAGGGGAGCACTGCCCGTGTCCTGTGAGCTGCCAGGTCACAGTCTAGAGGCAGGCTGCCAAGTCATTTTCATGGTCTCTTTGGCCTTTGGAGAAATTCCTGTCCCCTTAACCAGGACAAGCACTGATGAAAAAAATTATAAGCTTTATGTTAAGGGAAGGATAGAAATCTGTTAATGATTCTTTCAAAACTTACATATTTCACTTCAGAATTCAGCTGTGCTTTATAGGCAAATTGATGAGATTTTAAGTTCCTGCAGAGCGCAGAAAGGAGGCGCTCAAATCTCAAAACACCCTCTTGAGAAACATAACCTAACCAAGGAAGTTTCAGCAGGTCAAACTGAGAAGGCTTCCCAGGCAGGGCACTGCAGCAAAGTGACAGCAATGGCATTGCTTTATTTGGAAACGTGGTGAGACCAGCAGCCACGCTGGACTTCTAGTAAAAGCACTCATGTGTGATATGAGAAACCTGTGTTCAAGTTTTTTTCACATAGCTTCAAGCCCTCAACACCTATGTTCTTGTGGTTTGAAAGAATTCTATTTTCTGTCAGAGAAAATTTAATACATGGTCTATCCATCTGAAAAATGGAGAGCAAACAAAAGCTTGACCCTGCATTTTACTAATTTGTACACTTGCCTTTTTTGGTTAATGCATTCTTGTTTTGCCTTAAAGAAAATTTCACTTGTTGTTGGTTTTGGGGTTTTTTTGGCTTTCTAATTAGGCAATATCTGATTTATTCTTTATTTCTATGTTGCACTTACCATGTACTTACCTCTGTAGGTATCAGCTTTCCCATAATAGCTGGTCCATTGCAAGAGACAGAGTGCTGGTGCATGCTTTTATCTGTGCTTTTGAGCTTTGGTTTTTATTTTTTAGTTTGATGGGAATTGAGAGAACTGCTGTAGTCTAATGCTCAAGCACTGTGAAGACTGACTTTGGGGCAGAAGGCTAAATTTCTCACCTAAAAAACAGGACAGAAAGGGAGGTAGAGGGTGATTCTAACTTTCTCACTATTCCAATTGCCTTGGATCCCTTCTAAGAAGTACATGTTCAGGATTAAAACATGATGTGTGCCTACCTCTACTCTTTTCACAGGGCTGCAAGACAGTCCACCAAGGACTTGTTTCCCTCACTGGAGCCAATGAATCCCCAGTTTGTTTGGACACACCATTTCAGCTTTGTTTTCTCAATAATGTGCAAACCTTTCAAAATGCAGTACCTTGTACTCAAAAAATAGCAATATATGTGTGAGTTTACTTGGGTGCACATGGCATGTCTGCATTTTTCAAAGGATGTTTATGTATCCTTGCTATTGCACTGTCTGGTGCACAGGGTTCCCACATGATTATCATATTAATAATGCAGGCTGAAGTAATTAATCCATATATATTCTGAACCAGATAAACAGAATTGTGCTTATTTATGAGTAGTCTTAAGTGCTTTGTAGTGGGTTCACTGAAGTTGAATTATGCTAATTACAATCTCACAGGTTGTTGTTTTTATTTTTTTTAATGTAATGCAGTACTCTTTCTTGTGGAATATGGGATTACTCTTGCAATATGAGATATATTTGGTGCTTGTCACTAGTTGGAGACAATCAGAGAAACAAACCCATCTCAGACTCAGTTTAGAAATGCAAGTAACTATCTAGAGAATTGTAATGCCTGGATTTTAAAATTTATTAAAATTTAGATATGAGAAGTACTTACAATTGTTTCACTTATAAAATGGAATAAGGTTTTACAGGGTCAGAAGAGCACCTGAAAAATAAAAAAATTGAAGAGGCAATTACATTGTAAAATTGTCAATACAAGTTCATTCTGTGTGAAATAAAAGCAGTCAGAATGACTGAGCCTTACACAGAAAAAGCTGAAAATCTTTATTTTTCCTGGTTGAATTGTGTCATAACTTTAAACTACCATTTTTTGAAATAAACTAATCTTCCTTATCCCAAATGAATCCCATCTGAATGCCTTCTGTGTATCTGTAGAAGTAAATATCTGTAATTTTATTCTAGCACTGAATCTATTAGTTAATAGAAATTTAATAACAGCATGGCTGTTATTAAGGAGGAGGCCATATATTTTTACTTCCTTTCTTGAGAGGACTCAGTTGGAATGTATCTTCAGGTAAATCCTATAAGGAATGACAACTACCTGATTAATTTCTAAATTCAGCAGTGACCATCATCAAAGTTCAGTGCAAATCAAAACGACCTCATGTGCCAAATTTACCACATGGCAAAATAGATGAACTAAGCCTGGATGTTCATTGCAACAATATTAAGAAATATGGGCTATAACAGGTTAAGAATGATGGAATTATGATTCTATAAACCCCTTAGGAACATGGTTAGTGAAAGCGCCATTTGCACAAGCTGGCAGCTATACAGGTACAGAATTTATTCCTCTGGGAAGCTGAGTTCTCTCAATCTGCCCTGGCAGCTTTACACAAACATGGTGGTAGCAGTGCCTTAAAAGCCACACTTCCCCAACTTAGGCAGATATTAACTCACCAGACTACAGCAGCCAGAGTTGGCAGACTACTATAGCTTCTTTAGATTGAAAACAATCAATTTTTATTTCCCTTGTACAGCAGTACCTTGCAATTGTGTTTTTATTCTTTAGAGCTGAAGTTTTTGTTAGTTCTCCAAACACCAAAGTCTGATAGAAACAAAAAAATTAATTTACTGTCCCTAAAAATGTAAGACCTGTTCTCTTTGACTTCCCATGTGTGCTAGCTGTGTATTTGATTACAAACCATTCCTATGGACAGAGTGATTATTTATGTTGTGGACGGTGGCAGATCTGTTCAGTCAAATTCCTCCCAAAGGGCTCAGTGCATGCAGAGAATAGGAGGAGCATCAGCAGCATTACAGACTGCAGCAAACACATCTCATGCAAAAGACAGAAGAGCAGAGAGGAGAAAAGAGACGAGAAAGAGGATTGAGAGAAGACTGTGCTTCTTGAGGAAGAAAAGATATAAACTGACAATCAAATACATCCGGAGTTACACAAGCAACATGTCTCGGTCACCAGGAAGAAAGCAGGACAACCACAAAATAGTAAGACATTTTTGTAATGTGTTATTCAAATTGTGCATGGAGTAATAACCTATTATTTTATTGATGCATTTTATACACTCCTGTTTCTGAACAATCTGAAAGTACTGAAAGCATAGGGATAAGATTGATGGTATAAGAGCAGAGCTGCTGGCAGCATTTATGGCTACGATTCCTAGTGCTGGAATTCTGTACAGGCTTGGGAAAGAGGGGCACAAAGGTTCTGAGGCTGCAGTCTGTTCAGAAACAGAAGTCTAAGTGCTTCAAGTGTTTATGGTCTAAGATATAAATGCCAGGTAAGTTTATGTACCTCTGTGATTAGATAGTCATTCAATGAAACACAGAGAGAAGGAGATCTCTGTTCTGTGCTTGAATGGTTCCATTCCACACAAACCATTCTTCAGGAGTTTAGAGCCTTAGGGCTTTCTCTATGGTGAATGGTGATTTTTGACAGGAACTGGACAGTGGAAAAATTCTAGAAGACTTTAAGACAATGTTTTATCAATTTCTGAAAAGAGGACAGTGGTCTCCACTGAAAAATCAGAGAGTGTAATAAAATTATAGTTACTATACCTAAGTTTATGGTCAAAAAGTATTCCAATGGATTGCAAGTGTGACTGATAAAGTTGATTACATTGATATATTATGCTTAAGTTTCTCCGAGGTAATTTTCTTGTTGCAACAGAGACTTTTTACTGACAATAATAACAAAGAAATACAGGACCTGTATGACATCCATTCACTCCATTGAAAACTTGTTACTGAGAATTTGGCCAAGAGTACATTATTTTAAACAGGAGTTATCACTGAATGAGTTTGGAAAGTGGTTCTGGTTAAGATTTTGAACAATGACTTGTTAGAACAGCAACACTGATTAAACTCCAAACTTTGGATGCAAAGGAAGCAGGAAGAAATCTTTCCACCCAGCTGTTCTTACTTTGCCAGTGTGATTTGTTCTGTTGTTTTTATTGGTATTCACTATTATTTTTTCACAGGCTAGAGACAAAAAGCAGCTCTGGTCTGACCACGTCACAGGGCTGTAGCACTTCCTTTAATTAATTTCTGTCCAAGAAGTATAGTAAGAGTCAACCTACTCTCTCACTTAAAGGACAGCTGCTACTCCTGCTAAATACAGGCAGTTGTGCAGTGCATGCATGTGATCTGACAGGGCAGAGAGAGAAGGAAACTCTTCTCCAAATTGTTGCACACCTGAAGACCCCACAGTAGTGCTTGTGGCAGGACCAGTGCAGAGATACTCCTTTGGCATCTTCAGTTGCTCTCCATGTTCCTTGGGAGCTGCAATCCTCACCGTCCCTTTCATCTTACTGTTATTCTTTACCCTTGTGCTGAATTATAGTATTTTTTCATTATTCTGAGCTAGATTTTTCTCTACTTTTTATTTTTTTAGAGAAAGCAGCTAATGATTTGAATCAGATCAACCCTACCTTTGTGAACTGTTGTGCTACTGCAGAAGGATTAATTGCCACTCTTCCTGCTGCTGTTTGTTACTATTCTTGGATGGCACTTGACAGAATTTGTCAATCCAGCATACATACACTCAAGATGCAAGAATTAGTGATGATAGTAACCCTGAGTGTACCAAGAAATGGTACTTCTGAAAACCAAAATCCCTTGCAAACTCAAGTGAGGATGAATATAAATTCTGTCATGCTTGAAATGTCGATTTCAGTGATTATGCATCCACGGACAAAAATTTTCTTTATTAATTTAAATGTTATTTTTTACTTGTTTTTAATGAACAGCATCTTAAAAACCATGGAAGACTTGGATTTCAGCTTGCTTCATTTTTGATTTTCTTATTTTCTGACAGAGCAGAGAACTTTTTGTACTCACATATGGGGCTTTGGTAGCCCAGCTGTGCAAGGAATATGAAAAAGATGAAGATGTCAATGCCTGTTTAGATAGAATGTAAGTACTGCTTTAAATGTTCAGTTTTATCCTTAATGATACTTGTTTTTATATATATTACCTTTCAGCTTTTTGTTTGTTATCTTGCAAGTTCCAGTAGTGTGTCTATGGTTACTGAGAAGACAGTAAAAATGTTCAATATTCTGTCAACAGAAACAACACTAATTTGTGAATTAAGATCAACAATTAGCTTTTTAATTCGCTGAGGAAAGGTGTCAGGATTGTTTTCATTGATTGTTCCTTCCTGATCCTTTAGTTATGCTCATTGTTAATATAATCTTCTAAATTTCATATCCGATATCCCTTACTGGGTTAGGGGCAAATGAGTCTCTCACCTTTAGAGGACCTTACAGCAATGAGTGAGATAGCACATAAGGTCAGTGGGGGTGGATTTTTACATGGATAACCTCATTGGAAAATTAAGATTCAATGTTTACAAATCCTGTCATCCTGACTGAGATTTCTAGGCATTACATTTGTCATAAAAATATCAATATAATGGAAAATCAGCAAGAAACACCTTTTTAGCTGGTCAACAAGAACATATAGTAAGGCCTTTGTCAGAACAGTAAGGCTTGTATTTCTGGGCAAAGTGGACATGCAAAATGGATTTACAAAAATCACAGAGGACAGAATACCCTGACCACTTTACTATTAACCTGAAAGCTTGCAAACTAGCTGTAGTCCAATAACTATCCATGAGAGTAAATGAAGAAAAAAAAATCATTGTTTGGGAAAAAGAAAAGTAATTTATTCACAAACTTATAAGAGATAACATCCCTCAGATACTTTTTAATATTCATCTTTCATTCAGCTCTGGTGAAAATCATACAAATCATACATTTGAAATATGCACAGGCTTCTTCAATGATGCCATGGTAGAAATCACTAGAGAGCAGTTTTGGAAGACGCGGAGACAGATTTTCCTCCTTATGTTTTCATTATTGCAGTTGTTTCTATGAAATCTTTTTGTTTTGAGGAAGACTTGGTCATATAATGACAGGTTTCATTAAAACAATGTGTTCTTTACTTCTGTGGTTATGAAGCAGCCCAGCTTCACAAAGAAACCTCGCATCTCAGCAGACCTGTGACAGGTGGGACAGTATGCTTATCTCTCTCTCTGTGTACATTCTGTAGTGAGAAGGGTGTTTTTCACTGTACAGTTGCCAAGTAGCTGCTTACCAGTCTGTTATCAATTTGACTTAGCAAATCTAGTGCATAAAAGTTGAACTGTATTTAAGTAGTCTTGTATGTCACTAATACATACCTTGCTAAATGCTGATGACACATTTGCCAATGTTATTGATAATGATACTTAGGCAATAGATAAATATTTAATTGTTTCTAGACACATGACATACTGCAATTTTAATCTTCATGTTGCCAAACCCAATTTTTGGTCTTGTCATCAGCTCACAGTTTGTCTTCTAGCCAAAGATGTTGTACACAAACCAGTAAGAAGCTCCACTGAGTTCAGGCTGCTTCACCATGGGTGTAGGTCCTCTGACAAACAAGCAGACACTGCCTATATCCACATAACTGGGAATGAATAATTTTCTAAAAACATTTCTGGGCTGAGTACCCATTCTTACAAGATGTTTGTGTCGATGTCTTTCCATTTTTCAGAAAATGTTTGGAGTCACAGCTGTTTTGCACACTAAGAAGTTATTGGCCTTTTAATGTGTCAGAGCTAGGAATGAATATTTGTTTTATAAAAATTCCTTTATCTTCCATACCTTTTTGTTTACTTTTAAAAAAAATGTAGTATTTTAAATACAAAATGGAGGTGGCAGTGTACAAAAACTCTGTGTTGTGGTAATGAGTGAGGCAGGAACACCAGGCAGGTACAAAGGAGTGCTCCTTATTGCCAAAAACCCAGCCTTTTTAAGCAGTTAATCTGTTACCAGTTTACACAGTTTTAAGGCACAACAAGCCCAAGTCAACCAACCACCATACCCCACAATTTGGAGACGATGTGGACACGTGGCAGTCACACAGCACGTCTCACGTCTCACATCTCATTTCTGATGTTTCTCTACTCTTATTTCAGCTGAGTCCCTCTTCCGTAGTTCCCTTCTACTTAGCCTAAGTAACAGGCTGGAGCCATGTCACAAGGTCTTCCCTTTATCAAGCCTTACCTATTGGTAACGTGTTAACTAACAACTTCTGGATTTTTTTTTTCGTCAACTAGTAAGATGAAGGGAAACAACATTAGGAAAAAAGACAAACAGGTAATTGTGAAGGAAGAGTGAAAAATGAGGTGAAGAGGTAAGAGGAGAAAGTGAAAGAGATCAGGTGTGATTGCATTTCCTATGGCACCTGAATGCTGCAATGAGGGTGCCCAGGGTTGGTGTCCATGCGTATAGACAATGTACAGACAAACTGTGTAGACAATTCATAACATCCTTGCCAGGAGCATCATGCTTAAAGAAGTATGATTCCTTAAATGACTGCATGAACAGCAGTCCCACTGTGCTGTAAAATGTGGCAGAAAGAAGAAGGTAGACCAGCAAAATATGTTGTCACTGAAGTCCCTCAATTAGGATCATGCAGCTGTTTTGCTGAGGAAGCGCAAGAGACGCATTAGGGAGATGGCAGGTGGAAAGAAGTTCCCCATTTTAAATGCTGCCTTTCCTTGTTTCCTCCTCAGGGGATACAGCATCGGCATAAGACTGATTGATGACTTTTTGGCTCGTTCAGCTGTGAAAAAGTGCCATAGTTACTCTGAAACGGCAGACATGATTGCACAGGTAAATAAGATTTGCATTTTCTAAAGCATCATCAGATTCAGTGATCTTAGAATCATATATTCCCATCCTTTTTTCTCTTCCTAGGAGAATAAGTCTTAACAGTCTCATTCAGATGTTAAACTTTGATATTTTCACCTCTGCCATTTGTCTCTTCTCATCGTTGCCATAATTATCTTAGATACCTTTTTACTTTTAAATGGTAATATTAAGAACAAGCTGCAGGATTTTGTGCAAAATAAAAAATCTCAGTTGTAGCAAAGAAGAACTGTAAGAAAGGAAAATGAGAGGAACATTTTCCTGACTGCCCACAAATCTAACAATAAAATCAAAAAGATAAAATCAGCGCATGTACTTTCTCCTACTTTGATGGAAATTTCCCTTTCATGGAGTAGCTGTTCACACTTCTGTCGGACAACAAAGACACAGGTTTCTAAAGATGTACTTTTGCCCCCATTGGCAAGTTAGAATTCCAGGGAATTTCAAAGAGAAATTTAAATAAGCATACATAACAAAGTTCCTCCGGGTAAGAAGCTGAGCTGGGGTAGACAATCCGTTGGAAATGGTGAAGACAGCTGAATGAAATGGATGAGACAAGCAGCATTTAAATCACTGTTTTAAAATACACTGCCTCATTTAAAAAAAATGATACCAGGCTGCAAAATCGAATTTTTGTTCACTTTTACATTCTTCTTCAGGTGGTATTAGTGCTTTGTTTTCACATATATATGTCAGATACCTGGTTTTCTGGGTCTTATTCCTCATAGTTCTCTTCTTTACAAATGCATTATTACTGTTGAACCTTCATTCTTAAGTACATATTATTGAACAGCAAAGTGCAGTGAGAAATTAACAATGGAAAAATACACTATTTCTCTGCAGCTTGTACTTCCAGAGAGACTTATTAAGAAAAGTAAAAAGTTACTTGGAAAGACTGGGACAAACATTAAAGCACACACTGTCCCTTTGAAAGACTATTTTTAGCAAACTAAAAGGAGTTCTGTAGTAGGAGTATAATATTTCTGAGGTAAAATGTGATATGGACAACATTTTCACATTTCTTTGGCAAAACAATTTTTAAATAATCTTCAAGCACATTTGTCTGAGACACATACTGACAAAACATGCCTAAAGTGACCCAGTAAGGAGCTGCAAATACTCTACTACAGTTTTTAGTTCAGAATCATGAAAAAGGGTTGAGGAGATCATGTTTACATGATCTCCTCAACTCTTCAGCAAGAGTGTTCCCAGCCAGGCGAAAGTGCTTAAATACTTAACTGCATTAAGTCTTCAGAAGTATAAATATGTTTGTGAATTAGTAAAACCAATTCAAAGTTAAAGTAATTAAGACAGTTCAGCAATTCAAGTAGTTAAAGCCAAACCTCCTGTTAACATAGCTATTATCCTTCAGTTCTCTGGAAAACAAAGAAGTCTGTAAAATCAGGCTGTGGGTGTTCCCTGTGGAAATGGAAAGAGATGAAGCAAAAGAAAAAAAATAAGATGAGAACTACAAAGTCAGCTTCCCAGATTAAGAAATAAATACTGGAGGAAAGGTGCACCTAAAGCAGTGACTGGGAGCTTAAAACTTCCACCACTGGTTCAAATTGCAAAGCCTGGGCTTTACTGCTAATTTATACTGGCCTGGAGAAGGGCCAACAAGTTTTGATGAAAAGCCAAAGTGAGCCCTTCTACACTGAGTTCCCATGGTATTCACTGTCTTCTCATGTTGGTCCTGTGACTTGGCAGGGTTACAGATGGGATTGAATTAGAAAAGAGATGAAACAGGACATGTAAAAGTAGGCTTTCTGGCAAATTGGGGTAAGAAATGGAAACCAGTTGAGGAATGATATTAAGAACAAAGCCCAGCTGAAGAAGTTATGTCCAAGACGGGATTCAGAATTTGAATCTGACTGAGGATTACTTTTGAAATGAGGTTGATAATTTTTCTCTACAATCCCGTAAAATCAAATTTTTAATTCAATTTCTCCTCAAAGACCTTGATGTAATTGATCTGATCAAATGAGTTGCAAAAAACAGCTTCTGGTTTTAGATCTAATGTTTATATTACCTTCACTAGCACGAGGAGGTGTTTGTCTGTGCCAGTGATGGAAGCAGCCTGACCACACCCTCTGGTCCCCAGCAAGCTGGTGCTGGCTCACAGGCTCCACTGCTGGATTAAACAGTGCCTAAGGATAGATCTGTTCCTGAAAAGCAGTGGCTGAAGAGGTGGGCTTTATTGTGGACACTCAGTACCCTGTGAACACAGGACAGAACATCTCTGGAGGTCTTTGAAGAGAGCTCCCTAGGGTGGAATTACAAAGGATGGGGTAATCCAACCATGTCACCCCTGTCCAGAGCTGTAGGACAGGAAAAGTCCTTCCCTGTGTCATGGAAGGTGCTGCCACACAAGGTCCCTGGCTATTGACATATGGCCAGTTTGAAGGTCTGACAGAAGCTGGCAGAATTTATGAAGCTGGTAAATGTTGATTTTTAGATCTCAGCAGGGAGAGGGAAATGCATAAGCAGGTTGCTGTGCTAAGTAATACAGCCTATGTGGTAGACAGCAAAGAGGACATTGAAGTGCTGCACTGTGGAGAGTAAAGAAAAGGTCAGAAGAGAAGTTTGGAATTGGCAACAGATGGCAACACCTTTAATATATCTTCCTCTTTCAAAACACTGACAGGAAAAATACTAAGAATGAAAAGTATGCTAGCAGAAATATTATTTTTGCTGCCTTTCCCCTTTTAAGCAGATGAATTCTGGTCCTTCATTAATCTTGCTATTATGCTGTCTGAAATCATGGTTTCAATTTCTTTAAAATTTGTACTTACTTACTTACTTCCTGTCATGGCTTATGCATAAAAAGTTTGGAAGTGAAAAGTCCCCAGTAGTATGTAGAGGGACTGAAAAGTTAGTGGCTTCCTAAATATTTCAGTAATTCTAGGCTGTGTTTGAGCACCATCAAAATGTTAACAATTTTTATTCTTGCTGCTTGAGAGACATGGAATGCTGACTGAGTTTTTTAAAACGGGCAGAGATACATTTTTAACCAAACTGTTCAGATTTATTTTCTCATTAAGCAATGTATAATGTCATAGAGTGGCAAATAACATTTTCAAAAGTGAGGTTTTGCTTTATATGGGCATCATTTTGCTGGCAAGCCAATGTACGTGTCTAAACAGACATTCCTTTTTCTTCCATTTCATTGATAAAAATGAGACAGATTTATGGGATGTTAGTTTTAAACCATCTCTTTTGGAGTCACAAAGACTGAGAAGTCTTTGTTTTGTCCTCTGAGAAGCCGTAAATTGTAGTTTTAAAGTAGTTGCTGTTCAGTTATAGCCTGGTTTTAAGAAAAAAGTCTTTTATATTCATTTATTTGCTTGTCTATGCATTTAAATTATTGTTCCTGCCAAGACATTTTCACAATTTTCACTCTATATCTTTGCAATTTGGCCTTAATTTGATGCTCCATTGCAAACCAACTACTTCTTTTGCATAGTTTCCATGGAAGTTCTCTTTTACATAGGAATTTTTAATAATAGAATTTGGACAGATTCATCATACCATAATGCAAAGTACAGCTGAAACTAAATTGAGAGCATATGAGGGCTTAGCATGGTTAAAAAGTCTTTATTCTTATAACAAAGACTTCAAGTTTGATGGAGCAGCAGAGGTGTAGTGGAATAAGAGCTAAGAGAATTTAACGACTAAACCGAGGGACAGAGCACAGAGGATTAAACATAAGTTTTTTATTTTCTTGTACACTCCTATTTTGATGGGTATCAGAATTAATGCAGAATCTAAACATTTCAGCAGATAATGTTGATCTTGCTGTTTAGTTTTATTTGCTGGGTGTTTCTCTCTCCCTCCAGTTTGTTTTGGACAGTGTTGACAATAGTCTGTCTCTTTCTGAGCTGCCAGGGTAGCTGCTGGATTCAGGAACACTGCTGATGGAAAGCAGCTTTTGCAATAGCCCCTTGAAGGACTAAATTAAATTTTTCAAACCCACATGCCAGTTGGAAAGATAGGGTCAAACTGGCTGTTATTTCAGTCTGTTTTCACAGAAGTATTCTAGGATCCACATGGAAATTGCAGAGTCACAGGTGTTTTAATAAGAGTCACACAGCCCTGGGAATGGGGATCAGGGAGAGATGGGCTCTACCAGGCACACACTGCAGCACAAAATGTTCAACAGCTGCTCTTGGGACTGGAGAAACTCTCAACATAAGCTACCTGCAAACATGAAGCAGGCAAGGAGAAGGAGAGGGAATTCATTTTCGATTTGCCCCTCCACAATAAAGCAGAAGATAGAGCTAGGAAGTGCTGCCGTTTCAGATGGCCTTCAGTACTCAGGTGCAGAGCCCTAAGCTTTCTTCTGAGGGAAAAGAGGATACCAAAATCTATAAGTGGGATCACTCTGTTCTCCTACCCTTCCCTCTACCAGCTATGCTTTTGCCTCTGTGTCCCAGCTGTTATACCACACTGGAGGCCTTATCTTTACCTCAGCCCACTTGTTTCCCATGTTTCTTTGATCAACTCATTAACCTACCTGCTGTCCTCCCCATTGCATCCCTGCTTGCTTTGATTATCTGAGGAAGGAGGTGGAGAGACAGTTTTGGACAGGGAAGTTTGGCCCAGGCAGTGGGGCTGTTCTATTAGGGGGTGTGTTATCTCCCTGTGCATGCAGGGAGGAGGTGAAATGGGGTTGGACAGAAGATGCTGGGGCATTTCTCATAAGAAAAGATAAAACCAGACAAATAGGAGGGGTCATATAGACTGGAAGTAAGGAGATGCTATACCAGGAGAAGCTCCTGGGGAGAGAATGGTTGGTGTATGTGCCAGGCACAGCGTCACACATCTGCTGTTGTGACTTTCATTTTGGCAGTGTTGCATCTGTGTTTTCAGCTGCAGCAGGCTCATTTAAGCATATGGCATGTTTTAAGTGTGCTGCTAAGTGGGTCATCTGGGATGAAAGAACTTTAAAACATGGTCTCAAAGGTCACCAGTTCTTGAAAACATAAGGAGAAAATTCTAAGCAGAGAGTTGAATTAGCACTTCTGTTTTATTTCATAAAGAGTAATATAGATGCTTTTACCTGCTGAAGAAACCCAATGAATATGAGAACAGCTGGGCAGGATATCCTGGTTTGTTGAGAAGAGCATGATTCAAGCACAGCAAAACTATGATTCTTTGCAGACTCAGTGAGACTGGCAATAAAATGCTACACAAAAGCCTGCCCAGCCACCCCAGCGAAAGTAACTTTGTTCTCCTTTTATACAGCATTTGCGAATACTCTGAACACCCTGAGAGCCATGTGATGAATTCCAAGTGAGTGACATAAGCACAGGGCTCTGGGGTGAAATGTGTTTGTCAGAGGCACTGACTGTGCAGTTACCTCACCTGCTGGTTCTTCTTGCTCCAGACACTAAGTTTTCCTAGGATATTCAAAAAAATGAAAGTCAGTCTTCTGGAAAAATATTTTTTTTTGTCTTAAAAAGTGGAATTTCCATCCAGACCTTCTGTTGTACACTGGCTGCAGGCCCAGAAACAACAGTATTACATAGCACTACAGGCTGCACCCAGTGCCTGACACTTGCTCAAAACTAGGACTTTATATCCATACAAAGAGAAAGTCTAGACTTGGAGCAGATAATAGGGAGATGTTCTACAAAGACAAAATATCCAAAGACAGAGAAGCCTTGAGGGATCACTGGTGCCTCGAAACAAGTCTGCACCTGCAATTGGCCTGGAAATGACCTGGACAGAAAACCTTTACTTTCTGTGGGCTGTCAGAAAGCCACACGTATCTTGTTATTATATTCACACACTTTAAATGACTTTACTTGTTGATAGTCTCTAGACTTACATAGGACAAGCACACTATAGCACATTTTGCATAGCATGTTGTTAAAACCCTCTTGTAGATACCATTTTTCCTTTCTTTGTGCTGTCAGCTCTTGATGCTGAGCCAGTGACATGAACCCTGGGTGCTGTGGAGAACTGCAAACTTTTCATTCATGTTGAGAAATAATTTCATTCCATCCTTTTGGAGCAAGTAACTAACAGGGAGGAAACATGATGAAGAAGAAAGAGGCCATTGTGAAAAAAATACAGAGACAAAACCAGCTAGAAGTATGCCATATTAACAAGATATAAAAAACGCTGAAAATATACTTGGTCTACGGTACTTCCCTTCTGTCCGCAAGGTCCAGCAATGTCTCTCTTTCCTCACTGGTTCCTTTCTGGCCTTCTTCAACTAGCCTGTGAATCGTGCTATAATGCTGTTTGCTGCTGCTGAAAGAGTAGAGCTGGGAAGCATCTTCCCATGCCTGGAAAGCTGGCAGGGAAATGGGTTCTGGTTCCTTGTTTTCAAAAAAGCACTTCAGGTTTCGCTCGCTCAGCTTGGTGGCATACAGTTGGAAAATCTGCTCCAGTTGCTCCTTCTCCGTCCCCTCATACACTCTCCAGAACATCAGCTGGAGGTGGCTGACTTTTGACTGGCAGCTGGCGCAGCAAGTGGTTAGCAGGGAGAGGAGAGCTGAGGTAACTATCACACACCAGCCTAAAATCTGGGAAGGCAAAAGAAATCAGTTTCAGGTTAAAAAGACGCAAGTGAAAATGCTACTTGAATCACGAATGTCTGACAAAGTGACCGCACTTTGTTTGCATTTGGTGCTGGCCTTGATGTTACTGGGACATCCACATGGGGACGTGTCTTAGGTTGGAAGTGGGGGTGTGTATTCTATTCCCATCTGTTAAAGGTGGTGCAGTTATCTTCTGTTAATTGGGCAGTTTTTCTTTAGCTCTTCCACAACCAATCCTCCCTCTGGGGAGATATCTGCTGTTCATGGGCCAGTGAGTCTCACTGCATGACTGATAAAAATTATATCATCCCACTGTGAGAAGCTCTGCCCAGGGGGAGGAGCCAAGCATTCCTACCTGGATATAATCTGAGATTAGGAACACCACAGTCAGCCTTTTCCACTGGATTCCCAGAGGAGCAGCCTTTTCCCACTGGATTCCTAGAGGAGCAACTATCTTCTCCACTGGATTCCCAGGGGAAGACCAGGCCCATCTACACTGTCACCAGACCTTCAGAGAAAACTTACACCCTTCTACAGGATCACTGCTTCAACAGAACCACATCTGTCACTCCAGGACTGCAGCCACCATTTAACGGGACTGGTACCACCACCCTGACCCACAGGGGGTCAAGTTGTATTCTGACTCTGTCAGTGGTTTCTTTTCCTTTCTTTTCTTTTCTTTTCTCTTTTCTTTTCCTATTCCATTTGTATTTTTAATTTTCCTAGTAAAGAACTGTTATTCCTATTCCCATATCTTTGCCTGAGAGCCCCTTAATTTCAAAATTATAATAATTTGGAGGGAGGGGGTTTACATTTTCCATTTCAAGGAAGCCTCCTGCCTTCCTCGACACCTGTCTTTTCAAACCAAGACAGGACTGAAGAGAAAGAGTAAGTCCACCAGCATAGAGGCTTCTCAATACTGCTCCTTTGGTGTCTCTTTGGTAAAGTTTTTTCTAACTCCTAAAAGCGTTACATAAAAATACCCAACAAGAATTACTAATTTTGAATCATGAAGAACTACAAAACCAAAAAGGGCAAGTAACTTTTGTCCCAAATCAGCCAACCTTTTAAACTGTGGCCACTGTTAGGTGTTTTATTTTCTGACTTCTTTTTATTAGGAAAAAACCTCCAACAAAACAGCCACATAATTAACCAACATCACTCAAATTCTTTTTTCTGTAGCAGCTTCAGATTTAGACAAAGTTCTGTCAAGAGCATTTTAAAAGAAAGAGCTACTTCCATAATTACTTGCTTAGCAAGGGGCAAGAGTGGAAAAATGTGCTTGAAATGGTTATTGTGGGATGTTCTCCTCTAAGGAGAGCAGCAGTGTGAACACAATTTTTTTCCTGCCTTGTACCACTGGCCTAGCCAATGGTTTTACTTGTCTGATCCGCTGCGATGTGTCAAAAAAAAGAAAAAAAAAATTTAAACTTGTTTTCAAACACTGGAAAAAGTTCCAGTGTAGGACAAATATTCTAGGGCTCAGAGGCTTGTATGAAGTGGAACTGAATTCCCATGCTCTAATGGTGATGATATGGAGAGCTGCATCCTTTCTTATGTGAACTTTTGTATTGATGTTGAAAAAAATAACCACCAATAAAAATCTGTGTTTAGCTGATGGAATACAGAAAGTTTCCTCGGGAAAGTCTGTGAAACAAAGAAGCTTGACAAACAACTATTCTTAGGAACTGGTATGGAAGAATAGTTAGAGCTTTCCTTTGTTTCCCAATCACTTTGTCCTGACTAGTGATTTTTATGAGTATTTGAGAAATCGCTCTTTTTAGCAGTTTTTCACTTTCTTGCAGCTTGGAAAATGAACTCATATATTCTCATTCTAATACTGAATCCCTGGTCTTTCAGTATTTCCTATATTTACAACTTAAACTCTTAAGCACTATCTGTTGTTGCCTTCTAAAACTAACAAACAAATTGCTTTGTCTGCAGGCAGTCTTTGTCCTATTTGCAAGAGGACTTAAAAATAAAAACAGCTCTTGGAAAGGAAATTGTTCCAGATGGATACAATTCCTGACAAAAACTTACTGGCTCCACAGAGTGTTTTCCCTTTTCTGTAGCTTTTTAAAAATTATCTCCACCGTTTTGATTTTTTGCCTCTGAATTTATTTGCACTACAATGCAGAGAGCAAAACTGTACTGCACAAATACTGTAGAATGTAGTAAGATCTCAGCTTTGCATGATCTGCTTGCTTTATTGTTTCTCACCTCCTCCAAGCAGGACAAAAACATGCTTACATTTGGCATCATGAAAATGAGGAATACAAATAGAAACACATTATGTAAGCAGTCAAAAGATATTTCACAAATCTTATTTTCCAGTATTTTTCTACTGTTAGGGACATAAACATTCCCTACAGTTATCACAAGGATTTAAAATGTGACAGTGTGGCATGAATTTTTAATAGGACAGACCCCTTTAATGGGGTGACATCAGCCTCCTAAACAATCCAGTTGGGGTTTTTTTCCCCTCCTTAGAGCAATCTCCATTCAGGAAGAAAGCTTTAGGTTTTTTGGTCTTATTGACCCTGCCACCAGTGAGGACCCCTAAGAAATATGAAATAGCTCAAACTGAACCAAAAGATGGATTGATTGTATTTTGTGAGGCTGCCAAAACATTGTTTACATGAAGTCAACAGTTTTAACAAAAATTCTGACATCAGGATCTTCCACAGATAAATCCCAGCAGCAGTACAACCTGGATAATGCTCTTTGTTTATAATTTTTCTTACCTGGGACTGTGCTTGAAGTGTTCTTTTCAGTTCATCACTCTCTGAAAAGGGCAGGGAGCTTTTGTCACAGGCTACTTTGTGTAGCTCTTCAAAGCAGCTCTCCGATTTGCTGTGGCAAACTGCTTGTAAGTAGGCAGGATTTTTCAAGCCACTCATGGCACATTCGTAAAAAGTCCCGTTGAGCAAAGCCACGGAAAGCCACATCACTGGGGCTACCAGAGCATTTAAAGTGATTTGTCCAAAGACGTAAAAGAAATGGCAGATATTCCCTCTGGGGAATATTTTCCTGGGATTCACCCAGCAGCCTGTGAAGAGTTTCCAGGTCTTGCTGTTCAAGAAGTATCCAATAACCAGCAAAACAAGAGCTGGCGAGAAGAGAAATACCAAACCGTACCTGAAGTTTTCATTGCTGCAAGGGCATCTGAAAGCAACAAGAGAAAACACACGTTCACCTCCCATCGTCAGCAGTGCCATAAAACTGTAACCTATAGCTGTTTTCCTGTTCATAAAGAACTTCAGGATTGTTTGGAACGCATCCATCTCTGCTGCTCACTAAGGAGGTGGAAGTCGAGGCTGCTTCTCTGCGCGGGCAGCGGCGCGCAGCGGGGCAGAGCCGTGCCGAGGAGCCGCTCCGCCGCCTCCCACGCCCGGCCGAGATAACGCCGTGAGGTCACCGCTGCCGAGCGCCGGCAGGCCAGATGTGGCACAGTCACAGCACGGTTCACCCGCCGCGGGAAGGAAGCAGGCTCCGTGTAGCCGGCTGTTTGCAGTCTTGGAGGTCTTGCTCTTGTTGGGCTGTTTGTTTTGTGGAGTGACTGCAGATGGAGGGATCAGAGTAGAGGGAGATCGTGAGCTGTGATTATAGAAGTTGCTGGTGAGGAAGTGAATGACCTAATATAGATGCTAATGGTCCCAAGGGAGTATGACGTGACTGAAAGAGGACGAATGTTAACAGTAAAACCACTTTGTGTGGGGTTGTAAATGTAGGAACTTCAAAGAAGAACAGCTCTCTGGTGTGTTTTCCTGGAGCATCACACAGCTCTAGATTTGCATTGCTGGCTCAAGCTGATCACAGAAGAGAAAAATGTACTTTGATTTCTATCCTGTCTGGCTCTTCCCCCTTATTTCCTGGGGTAAAATTGGTCTACAGGATGCTTCTTTTTAAAGTTTCACCTCTGGTTTGCACGCAACCCATTTAAGCAGCAGAGTTTCATTCTTTTGAAGGTGGCTTTCAAGATGTACCTTGGGGTCACCCCTAGTGTGAGCTGCAATAGTGCCACAGGGAATGAATTCTCCTTAATCCTGGACAAAAATCCACTAGTGGACTTTGTGGAGGAGCTGCCAGCGGAACGAGCATCACTTTGCTATTGTAACCTCCTCTGTGGGGTGATTCGAGGTGCCTTGGAAATGGTAAGGAAGTGCACACCTGTTTTCTCCATTCTTTGTTAATTCTCAGAAGCACAGGAAAACAAAATCACTTGTTCAGATAAAAGTAGGAAATACAGTATTGTTTAACCTCTTGGATTAAATGTCTATATTTAAATAAAATATAAGACAAGGATAGATAAAAGAGGACAAGGCTGATCCTGGATCCTGAGATAGAGAAGCACATGGATTATCTCACCTCCACACTGTCCATGTCTGGCTGTTCAGTCTGTTCAGTGGCTGACTTGGGTGCAAAAGCCAGGTGGGATCAGGAAGACAGGTAACACTTAAAGTGGAGGGACAGAGGGGCATGTTGGGTTTCTCCGCTGCTCCTGGAGCCTACCACACTTCCCTGCACAGCTGTAGCCAGTAATAGTCATCCCTGATTATTTCCAAATATGTCAAGATAAATAATATTCTCAGGTTACCGTGGTACTTGCTGAAAGAGAGAATGAAGTGTGGAGGAGTAAAATGTAAAAACCAAAGGGGTATAATGTTAAAACCAAAGCATCAGAAGGGTATCAGACAGCAATCCAAATTTTGTTCTTAAATGTAAGGTTTTTGCAAAGAAATAAACAAAGGGCATAATTTGAAAATTTCTGACCTGTACAGCTTCTTCAGGGAGATTACTTTTGGGCTGCTTTATGTTTTTTGTCAATATGTAATTTGGCATAGATCTTATAAAAACTCAAACAAAAAACTCAACCCTGCAGTGTTATTTACATACATCAGTCTCAGAATTATAGCATTTGATACAATACTAAGTAACAGAAGTATTATATCATAAGTCTTAGTACATGACTAGGAAATTCTGTGATCACAAAATCATCAAGTATGCAATTTAGGGTCTCAGAAGAAAACAAAGCACTGGGGAGAAGGGTAATGTGCTATATAAATTCCAGTGTCTATAAACTTCCTTTGTATTAGCTTAGTTGGGAAAGCAATTTTAAAACAATTTAGATATCTGTTTCCTATAAAACCTGAGAAAGGGAGTCCTCTTGTGGTAAGAGAGAAAAAGCTCATTATACCGCAGGAGGGTGGAAAACTGGGCATTTCTTTGTTTAACTGATCAGTTCTGATTCTTTCCAGGTTCACTTGGCAGCAGAAGTTTCCTTCCTCCAGGACAGGCTGAAGGGCGATGCTGTGACAGAAATAGGAATTACGTTTTTAAGGAAGCCTGAAGACAGAAAGCACAGAAGGAACAAATGAAAGGAATATTGGGAGAGACCCTTGCTGGGGGATATTTTGTGCCTTTTGTTTCAGAAGAAGACGACAGGGTAAAAACGGCTTTGCTGAGTCAGCTGCACCTGGTTGAAAGGTGAAGAGAGCTGGGCAGCAAAGAGGAGGGGCAGAGCAGGGGAGAGCAATGTTAATTGTTGTGACACAGATATCAGTAAAAAAGATCAAAATTATCTGCCCTTCCTTGTCACATACCCAGGCTCTTGAGCTTAATGCAAGTTTTATCTCAGTATTTAGTGTGTGCTAAATGTTCATCCGTATAGCAACTGTTTTCAGGTAAAGCTGATGACCTTTTCCCATTTTGTCAGTAATGTTTCAAAGCATGGCTGCTAGAGGTGCTTTATTTCCCTGGCTGTGTGTGGTTATCCATAAAGGATTCCTCTGCTCTGATTGCTGTGTGCAGTGTCGCACTCACAGGTGCGCGTTTTGGTGTGTAATGCTTTGCCATTCATTGTCCTCCATGCTGGACATCCTGCTGTCTTTGAAACCAGGGAGGGATGGGTCTTCACTGCTGCTGGTGGTGTTCTTTCCAGCTCTTCAGGCTCCACATGCAGTTTTGCTAACACTCCTGCTCAGTCCTGTGCACATACCAGGCTGCAGCACTCTGACAACTGCAGCAGTGCTTGTGTCTCACCAAGCTATGTGCCTTTTCATGTCAGCCTTCTCTCCAAGAGACTGATCTTGTGGCCAAACTGAACAAAGCATGACATATTTAATGTGTAGCCATTGTGGGTCTGTACCTGCCTAAGGAAACTTGAATTAAAATTCTGAGATTGCCACACAACTGGTTTGGTGGTTGTGTTTTCTGCTCTTACCTGGCCTTCACCGCCAGCTGTTGAACGTCTTCCTCTTGGCAGTGGACTTGTTACTCCATCATGACTGGGAAGTAGAGAAGGAGCAGCCTCAGAGAAACCCAAGTTATAGGAAAGGTTTAAAGTTGTTGTAACGCATCAAACAACTAGAACAGCACCACCCTACCCACAAAGCAGCTTACCGTCCTCTCACCAAAATACTTGTTTTAAACTGAAATCAACACCTAAGTGTGTAGCCCCAAGTTAACTCTGATTTTATCTCTGTGTTTTGTACCTTCTTTTTCTGTTTTTCCCTTAGTCTGTTTACATCTTCATCATGCTAAGTGAGGGCGTCTCTTACCTTGGGCTTCTTCTCACCAGACCTGAACAGTCCTCATGATAATCTCTCTCCCTTTGTTTGTCTTTCTGCTATGCCACCACTGTACAGTGGTGGCATAGCAGAAAGGAGCTTTAAGTGAGCAATTTTGTAGGGAACAAAAACTAAATTATTTGTTACCCAGCTTTGGTCTCAGCCCAACTACTGTTACCTGCTAGCAGTAAGAAGTGGCAACATGTACGTGTAACAATAGCTTGTAACCAGTAACAAGTTTCCCTGCCTTTTAAAAAAAAATTATTATTACTGTTTTTTTTTAATTAGACCTGAAATGTGTTGTGGAATTTGTCTGATTTCACTGCCTG
Source organism: Onychostruthus taczanowskii (assembly GCF_017590055.1). Lineage (NCBI taxonomy): Eukaryota > Metazoa > Chordata > Aves > Passeriformes > Passeridae > Onychostruthus > Onychostruthus taczanowskii. The sequence continues at coordinate 1,810,798 of NW_024505892.1, read as the reverse complement.
TACAAGAGCACTCAGTGGGGTTTTTGCTGGTTGAGATGTACATGTGGCTGACTACAATAAAGGCTGTTTATTGGCAATGGCATTTTTACTTTTTCCACCAACACAAACCAAATATTCTCTTTTTAAAAATTATTATTATCTTTAAAGTGAATAACCTAGACTGTCCTTGTTTTCTTGCAGAATTACAGAACTGTTAGGGTTGGAAGGAATCCCTGAAGGCCATCTAGTCCACCCCCCCGACAAGGCAAGGTCACCTAGAGCAGGTGACACAGGAACACATCCCGGTGGGTTTGGATTATCTCCAGGGAGGGAGACTCCACAACCTCCCTGGGCAGCCTGTGTCAATGCTCTGCCACCCTCAATGTAAAGTTTCTCATGGTGAGAGAATTCTTCTCATGTTGAGGTGAAACTTCTGTGCTTTAGATTGTGGCCATTGCTTCTCCTCCTGTTGCTGGGCACCACTGGAAAGAGTTTGGCACCCCCCTCTTGCCACCCACCTTTGAGAGGTATTAACAAGATCCTCTCCCAATCCTCTCTTTTCTGGACTAAACAGGCCCTGCTCCCGTAGTCTCCCTTCATAAGAGAGATGCTCCAGACCCAAATCACCTTTGTGGCCCTTCTGCTGGGCCCTCTCCAGTATCTCCTTGTCCTTCTTGTACTGAGGAGCCCAGAGCTGGACACAGCACTTGAGATGTGACCTCACCAGAGCTGAGTCAGCTTGCCATCCACCCAGACACCCAGGTCCTTCTCTACAGAGATGCTCTCTAAGAGATCAGCCCCCAGCCTGCACTGTTACTCCATAATCATCCAGTTTCTTGGAAGGAAAAGAGCACTGAGCAAGTAAGAGACTGTGATGAATATTTTTAAAAAATTCTTTTCTACATGCAGAATTAAATTTGGTTCTGTCTTCATGTGTTATATTTCAAGATTATTGTGAGGAAAAAAAAAGTTTCAAACTCATTATATTCAACTAGTTAAAATAGGCTCTCCCCTTCTTTCTTCCTTGCAAAATGAATGTAATAAATAACTTCTTGGGATTCCTGCCTGCCTGTATGAATGATTTCTGAATTTATTGTGTAGAAAGAGAGAATTTCTGGGAGAAGTAAATGGACAGCCTGGACCAAACAATCTGACTTACATATCTAAAACTGTCATAGCATAGCATCCCTGGCCAGGTAATAATTAGCATTGACTCCATGATTCCAGAAGGCTGATCAATTGCTTTATTATACTATACTTATTAAGAAACCCATCACCCTTACAGACAATCCAATGCAGTTTGACCTAATTGGTCCTTTAATTAAAACACCATCACCATTGGCTAATTAAGAAACCACCTTTTGGTAAACAAATCTCCATAACACATGTTCACAACAACAGGTGCAGCAAGTGAAGAAAAGAATTGTTTATCATTGTTTTCTTTTATATTCTCACAGCCTTCCCCAGGACAATACCTGGGAAAGTTGTGTGTTGCTCTCTGAGGCCAGAGAGCTGCTGACACATAAAACGCTCTCTTAAGCAACAGCTTTTCAGGACAAAAGTGAACTTTATTATTCTTCACTCAAAACTTCTATCTCTATTTCTTATAATGAGAAGTTGTTTGATAAGAATACTACTACTTGCTAATCTGGATTGCAGATTTTTAATGTCCTTAAGTGTATGAATGTGCTTTTAATGTTTGTTTATATATAAACTTCAGCTACACTGCCATATTATGCATGAGCCCAAACCCTCAAACAAGCTAAATCTTTCAATCTACAGCTTGCTCTAAGCTTCACTGAAAGCTTCATTTTAAAGAAAGAGCTCTCTCTTTAAAATAAAATTTAAATAAACTAAGCTGAATTTCTGATCAAATTTTCCATTCTAATCTTTGTCTCTTTGGTAAGATTTGCTATTATCAATCCACCTGCCAAGTGCTTTTAAGGTATTGGTAATAATTTGACATAATATATGCTGACATCTTTGTGGATGCTGATTATTTTACATACAACTCTTCTTAATGGATAACAACATAAGAAAACTCTCATTGAAATGTACCTAAGCAAAAGGATTAAAGTGTATTTAAAAGCAAATCTACTGAGGATTACAAGTATTAGCTTTCACCTTTGGTTTGCATAGATTTCAGTTAGAACAGAGAATAAGACTTCTTATATCAGTAGAGTTAAAAGACTTCCAGCACTGCAAAGGATTTGTTTCATTACAACCTTCATAAGGTTGCCTGGTCTTCTAAACAGTCGAGATCCTGACCTTTGTTTTCAAATCCAGTATTGTTGCATCTCTTGGTGCTCGCATACTTGTGTATCATGCTGTAATACTGCTCTTGTGAATTAAAGGTATGAAAGATTGAAATCTTCTGCCAGTCTGTGTTCCTGGGTGTATAAAATGGTGCTGGGTCAGTGGCTTCAAAAAAGCAATTTGTATTTCTTTCTGCTAGCTTGTTTGCATGCTCATTGGCTTTTATCTCAAAGAGTTCACGTTCTTTTTTTGAGTACATTTTCCAGAAGTTGAACTGAAGATAGCTGACCGGGGAGTAGCAGTAGGTGACACATGTTGAAATCAGTGCCACAGTTATGATGCTGCCTATCAGGAACCATCCTATCAGCTGGAAAAAAGGATATATAGGTTAATGGTTGTTTTGCATGGTCATATGTGGGAGTATAGAACATAACACTGAAAAAATAAGAAAACTTGTAAGCAAAGACACCCTGGAGTGCTTGTAACTGTCTGCTTGCTGCTAAAGTAGGGGATCCCATGCATGCAATTCAGACAGACATACAGACCTTCTGCACCCCTCAGCTGATCTTGTCAGAATAAAGATGAATACCGAAAAAGAGAAGATGGAAAGAAGTTGTTTACTCAGTCATATCCAGTTTTCTTATGTTTTAAGGCAAGATACTGACCATCAGTTTCTGCAGTTGTGGTCACATTTATGGTACAAAGGGTGCAGAATCACTCTGTGTGCATTGTGCTGCAAATCAGAGCTCCTCCTGCTGGATATGTTCTCATGGAACGTTGTTACTCTTCCTGATGTCTGAGCCTGCAAAAACAGCTGGTTTTTGCACAACGCAGAGGAAAGGTTGTGTCCTGTATGTCTTGTAGACAGGACACAGATTTGGCTATGGAATATGGGAATTCATTATTGTTTTCGAACTGATTTTAACACTCTTAGACAAGTCTCAGAGGTCCCATCAAAACCACGTGTCCTAGTAATTTCTGGTGTTTCCTCTACCCAGGGGTATTTAGCTGGAAGCTCCAGGCAGAGATCCTGCAACATGCTCTTTTACCTCAGGATGAATTTTCCTTCAAAAGAAAAAGTATTGAGTGCTAAACAAAAAGAAGTTTGTGTTGTTTTTCATTCTTAATTTTGTTGAAATTGGATTGCATTTTAAAAATAGTGGTCAGTAATAAAAATTCACTCACACTTTCTTATTTTTGTTTGACTGGATGTCTCTTTTAGATTCCACTGCAATGTCAGTAACAATCAGGCTTCCTTGATTGTGCTCCTTTCTTACCCTGTCTAAAATCAATGGTATAGAGTTTGCCCCTTTACAGCCTTTTTCTTGGAGAAGCAGCCTGCTAAGTATTTAACAAATGAAACCACATTTTTGTTTTAATAGGCATTTGTACTTAACAGGAACTTACAACAATTCAAGAAATTATAAACTCTTATAAACTTAACTCCCTTAACCAACTCAATGTTTTACTGAGAAAAAGTTGAAAACCATGATTTTCTTACTGGAGTTAAGACAAAATCCATATAAATGTAGAAACAAAACTGGTGTGCTGTCAATGAACCAAACAAAAAACAATCCACATGTATTATTGCTTGATCATGCAGTTTGCCTTCAGAACAAGAAACTTTAGCAAGACAGATGTATATTTTAATTACTCTGCTAGAGCACAAGTGTGAAATTATTAAGGGGTTCAAGCATTGAGTTTATAGTCAAACGAGCTGTTTGTATTTGCTTCTCTTTCCAGACATCTACTTGCAACCATTCTGTTGCAAGGAGACATCAGCTTTTTCCTCTGTTAGTGATCTCAGCTTCCCCTCAACTAATGCCTATCTGCAGAAGTTTGAGGTATTCAGAGAAGTAAAAGTGGAGAAGAAGAAGAGTTCACACCATGTCTAAGTTAATTGAGAAGAAAACTTGCTGTGCAAAGTCCCGTTCTCTAGGCTGGTTCCCTGTCCATGAGGTTTTGTAATGGCAGGGCCAAACCATTACCATGCAAACATGCAAAACCAGAAAGTAAAAATACACTTATTGCTTTTCTGTTGCTGCTTATTTGCCAAAGAATAAAAACATGGCTAGCCATGTGCTTTTTGTACATGATATTATATAACATAAGAGAAAAGGACTATTTACAGTCCCCAGAAGGCACCTCTATAGATTGAGTAGCCAGGGTTGAAGCCCATAGTGTGAGAAGAGCTGCAAGGCTTTACCTGTGACTGTGCTTGAAAGCTGAGGCATGCATCCGACATCTCTGCTGCTAACTCCTTATCACAGGGCATTTTGTACAGCTGCTCTTGGTTGTAAATTGTATTATTTTTACAGAAGAGGTGTGCTGTCATGTTGCTCCCAGTGGCCGCACACTCGTAGAAGTTGGCTCCGAGCAGGGCCACCGCTATCCAGGTGAGCGGGGCCACCGAGGCCTTGACTGTCATCGGCACCAACACCTGGAAGAAACTGGCCCAGGATCTGCCGGAACAGCATTGGGGATGCTTCTCCAGAGAGCAGGTGCCTGTAAGCAGGAGCCATGTCCTGGTGCTCGTCATGAAGCCGAGCAGCAAGAGGACAAAGGCAGGTGCTAAGAGGAAGGAATAACCATACAGCATGTTTCCAGAGTTGCAGGGACACTTGAACACCACAGATGAGAAGATGTACTCGCTGCCAGCCGTCAGCAGGGACACGAGGCTGCAACTCAGAGTGGTCTGGTGGAGGATGCAGAAATCCATTACCTTCTGTAAACTCTGCATTTTTCTGCCTTTCCTTACTTTGAGAAGAGCAAAATCTCTGTCAGAAAAGGAAGAGAGACAAGTCTTCTGCAGCTCCCACAGCTTATAGAGGCTTGCAGAGCTTTCAGTTTCTTGTGGTGATGCAGTGAGGCACAGAAACAACCCTTCATTGAGGAAATAATACCCAGTTCACAGTCAAGCAGAGATTACACTGGAAAACCACTCCAGTTATCAACAGCAAAATAATTTCCTATACATTTCTTCCTATAAAAATAGTTTGTGTTTGTCCACACATGCATTGTAACTAGCAATTGCTTAAATATTATCAGCTTTTCAGTGAGGCACCAGATTCAAAGTGTTAATAAAATGTGAAAAAAACACCCAGAACCATATACAGATTTTCATCCTGCCTTATTTTTAGCTATACAATACGGCTTGTTCTCTTATGGAAGAAAATTCAACTATAATGATGTAAATTCTTTTTTTTAAGTAGTTATGTTGAATGTTTATATTGTTATTTATATACATTGTTGAATGTATATAAATACATATATATTATGTATATAATGTATATATTATATTTAATGTACTTTAAAGTAAAAAAAATGTAAGAGATATATAAAGTACATTGAATGGACTTTATCATTTAAAAGTTTATAATGGATTTGTTTGTCTTTCCCAAGGGGAAGGGCAGCTGCACCTTGTTCTTTGTTTAATCTTTAAACTACTGAGGGTTTCAGTCTTGCTGGACAAGGCCTGATAAGCTCCAATTGAAAAAAAAAAAAAAAAAAAAAAGGTGTTTTGGAGGTCAGGAATTTGAAAATTCACAGTTCCCATTTCAGCTCTTTGGGCAGCTGAGAGGATGACACAGAGGCTCCAGAGCAGGCAGCACTGGTTCAGGTGGCTGCTGGGCTCACAGCAGATGTGCTCTGCTCAGTGCTGAGCTGCTGCTGCTGCTGCTGCAGAGGAGAATGTGCTGCTAAATGAAATGCTTGCCTTGGCCTGGAGGAGCCCTTGTAGTACAATGAAATAGCAATCAAAAAAGGATGTAAAACCAGGAAGAATTTTTTCAGACTGAAGGTTAGTCTGGCCACATCTCAGGTACAGCCAACAGTTGAGTGGGGAGCACAGAGAGAGGGAAAGGAAGTTTGGCAATGCCCTCGCACCCTGTGTGATTTCAGGGATTTCCTTTGTATCTAATGCCTTTTGTTTTAACCCATGCAGACTTTCTGAAATCCAAAATATTGTACAGTAAGTGTGCTTAACCTTCTCTCTAATGAATGACATTTGATGTCCCCAAGATCTGGAAGGAAAAGAGAAAAAAGAATGGATCCTTGGCATCTCCATCAACTCAGGGTTTTGTACACCTTCACCACAGCCCTCTATTTCCCAGGCTGGGGAAACCCTAATATAGTCATTCCTCATCTGATGTATACCTTTGCGTACTTTCTTTATCCGTGTTGCCACCTGAACTGTTCTCTAGGATTCTGGTATCATTTTCCACATGAGAGGAAATAGGAAGTATACCAGTGCATTGAAGATGCAACTGAATCACAGTTTGCTTCAAGAGAATACTGACTTGTCTACTGTCCTGGGTTGACTATATGATGCTTTTATCCCCAATCGTCTTGTTCTGTTTATACTGAATAATAAGTTTTACACCTTTAAGACTCTTCCAGAGAGTGAAGAGGGGAGGGAAGAAGCTCGCAGTTTGTTTTCAGACTGCACTCACTCCTCCACATTCCTGCTCCCGGACTGTGTTGTCTGCGGATGTACAGACAGCAGGACAGAGCTCCTCTTTTCCCCTTTATTTTTTTGGCTTTTAGTTAGTTTTAGCTAGCTGAGGCAAAGAAGTTCCCTGGACTGTGATTTTTCCTTTTTCTTGGATCCAGCCTGCTCTGGACTGAACACCCAGAAGAGCACCGGCAGCTCCACCTGAGGCCCCTTGGCCGGGCCTGGGCCGCGGCATTTCCAGCACCAGAGAGACTGATCAAAAACTGAGTGAGACTAGCTGCAATCCGGGGAGGGGACTGTTCTGAGTTTGGTTTTGTTTGGAGCAGTGAGAAGTTTTATTGTTTAATATTGTTTGGGTTCTATTGTTTAATAAACAGGTTTCTTTCCACTTTTTCTCCAAGGAGATATTTTCTCCCGAACCGGTTGGGGGGGGAGGGGCAATTGAATCTGCTTTCGTAGAGAAGCCCCTTTGGGGGTTATCTCCCAAACTTGCCCTAAACCAGGACATCTACTGACTATTTTGTCTTCTCTTTCCTTGAAATAATTTCTAGATTTTTTTATCATCCATGAATCGATATTTTAACAAGATATGCATGAAAATAAAAAGCCCTTCAGTCCTTGAGGGATAACCCCAGCAAGCTCAGTGTCTATCACTATTTATATGAAGCTAGGATTTGGTTTCACTTTGAACACCATTTCCTCTATACTGAATTAGACATACCATTTTGCTTTCTGATTAGGCAGCCTAAGAAGGTATTTCACCAGATCTTTAAAGCAGTGATTCATTTTTAAATATCAATAATAACTTTGCATTATTGGCAAGTATTGTTACCTTGATTTTTACTTAGAGGCAGTTAGAGACAGAGGTTAGAAAGATGTGAAACTGGGATTCAGATGCCCCATCCATGGAGGTGTTCCAGGACAGGTTGGATGAGGTTTTAAGCAGCCTTGTCTTGTGGAAATTGTCCCTGCCCATGGCAGGAGGGTTAGAACTGGATAATCTTTAAGGTCCCTTCCAGCCAATCTTTTTTGATGATTCTGTGATTCTCTGTCAGCACAGCAGAAGAAACAGATGCAATGTGAAATTGCTGCACGGACACATCCTGACAAAGACAGGGACATGCCTCCAAGAACTGCACTGAACTGGTGTAACTGGAGAGGCAAAGGACCAGAGGCAGCTCTCTGGAACAGATTATGACCACACAGGAGAAAGCATAGAGCCAAGAAACCCTGCTACTTCTCTTTCTGAGCCTAATTTTAGCAGTGTTTTATTTATCCATAATAAAATACGATTTCAGGAACCAGCTTCTTGGGAAAAGGGAGGGGAGCTCTGCATGAAAAAGGATTAACTCTCCTCCAAGAAAACATGTTTCCAGTAAATATTCACAGAGTGGTGGGCGAGGGAAGAGAGACCACCCTAGTTGGGAAGTGGGGGAGCAGCTGTGCTGGCAGCCAAGTGGGGTGCAGGAGTGGCCAGGGTGAGCCCAGCTGGTGGCAGCTTTGGGAGCTGGGGAGCAGCCCAAGGGTGTGAGGAGCTGTGGGGCCCAGGAGTTACAGAGCCCCCGTTCACTCAGAGCTCTCTTCTCCCAGGGCATTTCTTTCTTGCCCTCTAAATTAACACTTGTCTGGCCACAACAGCTGCAAACCATTATATGGAAAGTATTCAGAAAAACAGCTTTCTGTTAAAGGACCCAGAATTCCAATTTAATGGTTGTTTTTACATTGATTTGCATTAAATTTCAAGTCTTCCATGGGGGATGGGAACAATGTGAGAATTTAAAAGATGGAGTTTTTTAGAACAAAATGCTATTTTTTTTACTTGAAGCATCTTTCTGCTTTGAAATATTCTTTATTAAAATGAAGAGGGCAGCTGAAAACAAGTGGACTTGTTTAATATTTTATTTTCTCCTTGCCATTTTAACATCAATCCTTTCACTTGCAGATGAATGATTCTGAAACATTTTCTTGATGGAAAAAACTGTAGTCTGAACTAATTCTGTGGTTCAATAAAATGCATAATATTGGTCATAAATGCAGCATGTATAGGTGTGTTTAAACACACTGAAGGGCTTTACCAGTACATATTGTACAGATCTTGTTTTAGTTATATTAGTAAATCCTTACAGTAGGTTATTTCTTTTTTTTTTTTTCTTTTTTTTTTCTTTTTTTTTTTTTCTGGAACTTTTTCTACTTGTTCAGAATAGCCAAAGACTGGTTTTGTTTTGTTTTCCTACAAGTCATGCTTCTTCCAGCTGTTACATCCAAGGCCTGTCCTGTCCTAAATTCCTCCCATTAGTCTTAAAAGGCTCAACTCCCTCTTCATGTTAATACTGTAGTATGTTGTACATCCATGGTTGCAATGGAAATTGCACCTCTTCACTGGTTTTCTGTTTATAAAAACTGCACTTGTTTCTTAAACTAAAAGAGATGTAAGCTGCATTTCTCCAGTTCAGAAAGACACATCGAAAATAAGTCTTTTTATTCTAGGAAAATTCTGTTAATGCCTTTTGTCTCATTCCAGGTGAAATGAATGCTTAGAATGTTGGAGGTCCTGTCCACAAGCAGCTCTGCACCTACCCTCCAGGTGGACTGACCTCCCCCAGAGGCCCATTGCCTCACTGTGTGAAACTGTGGAAGTTATTCTGACTTTATGGTTAAACCAGCCTTCTTACAAGTTTAGGAAGTGTCACACAGCTCAGTGGCACCACATAAATCATTAATAGTACTAATTCTTAGTAGAACAGCAGCCTGAGAAGTAGCACTGTGCCTGGGCCTGCACAGCTTACAAGCATTTGTGTACATTATACTGCTATTTTAAGGCATTACGTTTATTAGCAGTTTTTGGCTGAAAATGGATTTTAGCAGGCAGGAAGGGAACAGGTCTGGAAAATCAAGCATGGCTCTGAAGGAGGCTCTGATGGGTAAGTTCTGGTACAGACTCACAGAAGAAGTCTGTACCAGAACTTACCCATCAGAAGTCACATAAGTGACTTCTGTACAGAAATCACATAAGACATGGCACCAATTGTCCCTTGCCATTATTTACTGCTGCTCTTTTAACATTGTGGGTCCACTACAGGTCTCGTTTCTGTATGGGGAAGTTCCTGTCACCCAGTCCAAATATCCCACAGCAGCCAGCAGTCTATATGAGCCATGAACAAATATGCATGATTCTTTAATGCCGTCTGCAGATTAAGTGACAAATATTTGCAGAATTTATATGAAAATATATGATAGAAGCATAGGCTTAGAAAGGTAGAAGTTTTCATGTTTTATGATGAAATTAAGTAGCCTTGCTGAGGCAGATTATAGTTAAGACTAATCAGGAAAATCACCCTGGGTAGTTAACTAGTCAGTTCTAAGACAGAAAAGTTCAGTCTTTTTCATTTACTATGGAAAATTAAACACCATAAAATGACTTTGCAAATTTAAGCGCATTAAACCTAAAATATTTCTATGCTCTTATCATAGAGGTTTTGTATTTTGTGTGTCCTTACTTTCTTCAGGTTATACCATCACACCTTGCTGCCTTGGAATTGCTGCATAGCTGAGTTTACAGTCACAGAATCATAGCATGGTCTCAGTTGGAAGGGACTTGAAAGATCACCAGGTTCCAATCCTCCTGCCATGTGCTGGGAACCTTCCACTAGACCAGGGCACTCAGGGGCCCTTCCAGTCTGGTCTTGAACTTCCAGGGATGGGGCAGAACCTCTCTGGATGACCTGTCCCAGAGCCTCACGACCCCCACAGTAAAGAATTTCTTCCTGATATCTAATCTAAATCTGCCTTCTTTCATCTTAAGGGCATTCCCCCTTGTCCTAGAATTTGATCTGTTCCACTCTGTGTGGGAGTCTGTGTGTCCTAATGGTGGCTGATCATGTGCTACAAAACATGCTCTGTATTTTTCCATTCAATTAATCCTTCTTTCTCTTTCAAACTTGAAAAAAACTAATTAGTTCTTTAGTTCATGGTAGTACACTGCTGTCTCCAGTTTCCCATTTCAGGTTCCTTTGCTGCTTAAATTTTGTTTCTCATAGAATGTTTTCTAATAGTAATGCAGCACAAGAATTGAGACCATATCCTTTTCAAAGTTGTCAAAGAAATGAAAAGATTCTGGCTTCTGATCCTCAACCTCCCGTGCTCATATATTTTTTTCTAATCCATCTAATCCTTAGCTACAGAATACCCAAGCTGTTTCAGCTCACCACTACTGTACAAGCTGTGTCAGGCTCTCTGGTAACCATGACTGGCTTGTATTAAAGGCTGAACTCTATTACACTCAGCAGCACTTGTGTGTGCACTTTCCATTTTTTTTTTTTTTAACGGGAAGATATGATTCAAAAGGAAAGAATGATATATGAGACATAAGGAGAAAACATTCCCAGTTGTCTATATTTTATGTTAGCAGTAACTTTCCAGGTCTCTCAGTCTGCCCTCATTTATTCTGTAATGTTCAAATACTCCATCATCATTGTCACTTTATTTGCCTGGCATTTGCAGCTATATTTTATAGCATTATTGATCATCTTCTATTCCTCTAGCTTCCATTAAGGTGGAGTTCTTCAATTACCCTTCCAGGGACTCTGGTCCTCTGCCCATTTCCCCATTGCTACCAGCCTGCAGTTGGGTCAACCAGAGGAAACTCCATGACAAACTTAATAAGTGAAAGAATACAATTACTTTACCTGATCAAAATAAGTGTTATGTCATATAAAAAAAGGACAAGCATGAGAGAAGTAAATACAGTTCTAGACTACAATTACTAGCAAAGGTCAACTATAAATGCTGTAGCATCTTTCTTGGTCATGGAGAAACTTGGCCTTCCTTAGCATGTCCCAAAGAGTTCAGCTCCTCCTCCCAAGGATAGTCCTGTTCTTTAGGGATAGAAAGAAATGCATATGCTGATCACCTAGTCCCTCTTGCCAGAGGGCAAATTCTTCTAGCTTACTCTCACAGCAGCCTGGTAGTGTAGTGAAATTTCCATGCCCCAATACTCCTCAAGTTTTCTTCACTAGCATTTCCTGTAGGCATATCCAATGTGCCCAGCTTTCCTGGCATTCCTTGCTTCCTATGTTACATTAACGACGTGGGAAACCAGGGATTTTATACTCGTGATTTTAGCAGCGTTCCACCTCCTTGAAGAAAGCCTTCCAACTGGAGGTAGGTATGAAGCTAGAGTGAGTATGGAATGTTTGGTGAAAAAATGTCTGTCAATATTTTGGGGACAGTCATAAACTCATATATACTTGTTATGGATTATTGTTCACAGTAACAGAGCCCTGGCGGTTGGAGTGGGACAGTTTTCCTCTTGATTTTCCCAGGGTCAGTTAGGAAACCAGTAAAATCATTGGTGGTTTTGGACAAAAGTCAAAGGGGAAAAAAGTCACAAATGTCTTATACAATAATTCATTTCAGCTAGAAATTTTTCTCTGCATCCTAAATTTCTGGAAAATCATCATAAACATTATGAATGCTTTATCGGCCTGAAGAACCTGGCAGGAAAGGTAGCATCTGGGGAAAATGCTATGCATACATTTTGCTGAAGGAATGCACTCATATTGTGTAGCTGGGTCCAGTCTCCTGCCTGTCTGAAGCATGGAATAGTTTTGTTTCTCACTTGAGAGGGTCCAGGGCTCTTATTTGTAGTGCTTTCACATTGTTTCAAGGCTGAACTCATTTGGAAAACAGTCTCTGTTCTGATGACAGTACAGACATATCCAGCACTGGATTGCATAGGCCTTCTGCTGCAGAGAGCTGCTGGAGTCAGCTGCCAAGAGAGGACAGAAAGTGACATCTTGGCTTCATTAGCTCAGTCTGACTTACCAGCCTGAAGTTACTCTACTGATTTTAACAGACTAGCCCAAGCAAAGGGATTGAAGTTAGACAAAAGTATTTATGATCCAAACTGAGCCTTTTGCAGACGAAGTAAATGTGAATGTAATGTCCCGGTGCAGAAATACAGCTATTTTCCGAAATCTATATGGTTTCAAACACTATGAAAACGCTTTTCATCAGTGGAAAATACATAGACCAACAGAATTTCAGACACATAATTCTTCAGAATAAGCTTTCATCTTACAAGTTTTAAGAAATGAAGTAATGTGCTCCTTTCCCTTTGCTTCCTTGCGCCACAATGATGTATATAACATAGATATTTTTTGCCTGGACTCAAAAAAATAATTGAAAGAATCTAAGAACCAGATTCCACTTCCACCCTCAAACACCACTACCTGTGGGGTGAATTGCTATTCACTTTGTTCAGAATACAGTGAATTAACTTTAGACTAAATTAACTGCAGTCCTGAAATGAAGCACGCATGATTGAAGAGCAGCTATTGAAGAGAAATTGAGTGAAGTCAGCAGGGTCTCAGATGAACACAGGAACCCATCCACATACACCGAGCCCTGCATCTCTGGCCACTTCTTCCTGTGGCCAGAAGATGCAGAAAAATGAACATTTTCAGCAATGAAGAAGAAGCAGAACAAGAATGGGAGTAGAGGCATGTGCCAGAAGCACCTCTGGTTTCTTATTCCATTTAAAACAAGGAGCGAAAAATAACTTTGCTGCTGGGTGCCATAGAGTGGCATTTCAGAAACTGTTCAGTATACCCAGACTAGATGAACCCAGTGCTAAATGCTTCTACCAAGGACACAGAGCCCACTGAGGCTGCTTGTCTTCTGCAGCTCAGACAAAGGATACAAAGGTGAGGAGATCATTCCCTCCTGCATAAGCAAGTGTAGAGGAACACCCTCTTTCTCCAGCCCTCCCACAAGCCAGTAGGGCTGTAGGGTTGATCCCATTTACCTGTTCTTCCTCACTGTACTTACTAGTGAAACAAGGGCAGCTTGGATTTTTCAGGGTCCTGCCACCTGAGGCCTTGAACTGTTTCTTTTCTGTGACACAGACACTTCTAGCTAACACCTGACTGCCCATGCCACATTATTGATGGCATAGAACAATCTGTTCTTCCATTTGTTTCAAAATCAAAACCAAAATCAAAAAGAGGTACAGTCCTTGGCAAGGAATGTGAGAAACAAGAATGGAAAAAAAAGAGTGGGAACAGAACCACTAGAGAGGGCCTTTTTAAAGGCTCTGGCCTGGAAAAGAATAACTAAGGATTCTTTTCATATCTAAAAGACAGTCAGCACAATTAAGGCCTAATTTGCTTGTTTAGTTGCCCAATCTGAATCAAAGTCACATCTGTGCAAGTGGTGTTCAGAGCAGCAAGTAATGACAGTCATATACACATAAATCCTTAACAGATGCAAACCAAGCACAGGCTGCAAAACTCCTGGATGCACACTTCATGCTGAAATGGATCTGGTCTCTCACTGAGGAGGGTCAGGTTGCTGCATTTCATTTTCCTTTACAGTATCACTGCACACACACTGTTCATTTGAATACTGGTCTGCTTTAAAAGCTGCTTTAAGACCTGGCTGTGAGCATTGGCAGCTCTTGCAGCCACCTCTTTCCCTTAGCACTGCTGGAACAGTGCAGAGAAGCATAGCATAAATGAGAGCTAACATACAAAACCATACCTTAATTGCTAATCTCTGCAATTTCACTTGACAGCTACACAAATCCCATGCTAGAACTTAGAGCCACACTACACAGCAGACAGTTCTTAGTCTTCTAGACTACAGGGTGGCTTTCTGGCTGTTCAAAGCAATAGCAAATTGACACAGGGGAAATGTGCAATAGCAAATTGACACAGGGGAAATGTGCATAAATAAACTCTTGATTTTTTTGTTGTTTCATGACAAATAATAGTATCACCTAATATTGGAAAACTAACAGTGTCTTTAAAATTGTGCATAAGCCAACAGCTATTTTTGCATGTGTTTATATCATCACAGTGCAAAGGCAGAAATAAAGAGGCTTCCAGTTATCCACAGCCTGTCACAGTTTAGTTGCTTTCAGCAGGCACCATTACCAACCTGGAGTTGTATGGGTGATACTCCCCAGGCCCAGCTCCCTTGCCTTAAGAAACAAAGTGAGTGGTTGAAATAGACAATTATCCACCTCACATGTCCTTTGCAATCAGGGAAAAGGACAAGGTATGTCTTGAAGGTGTTCCAAGGTCGTCAGTGTGCTGAGTTGCTGTCTGAAGGCTCTCATAATCCAGAGACTATGCATGGATCAGAAATTAACCGGGTACCTAAATGTTTGCTCAGATAAAATGTAGCCAATTTCATTGAATAAATCCAGGCATTGGAGACTGCAATAGGGCTTATTTATGTGAATACAGCGCTCTAAACTGACTCAGGAGCTGGAGCCTAGTGAAAATATTCTGACCTATTCACTGAAGATGTTTAGACAAGGAAAGATCATCACATTTCAAAACACAGACTTGCAGAAAGCTTAACAGGAGTAATGTAGATAACATACATCTAAATGGTGTAAAGAAGAGGAAGTAAAGGTTTGTGGCTTGAACCAAGCACTCATGAACATAATTACTGCAATTATCAGGAAAAATATTTAAATAAAAGAAAAACAACTTTTCCATAAAGATAATTATAATGCTTTTATTTAGCAAATGTACTGAAGAATTGTTTTTCTGTAAAGACATACAGGTATGCCCCAATTCCACAGTTCCTATTCTCTCAAACAGCTGTGAGCTTTTGAAATTAGTTTAATGAACAGAGGGGAATATATGTGGAGATGTCAAACTTATTTTTGTCATAAACCACATGATTCTATTTACCACTAATCCCCAAATAATTGACCTGGGGCCACCAAGAGCTTTCAGAATCCTTGCTGGTGCTTTATAGAGAACAGGCTGTTCACAAAATGTTAACTGTCCTCTTTCTAGCCATTTGAAAAGAATACTTAAATACTTTCTTAATACATACTTTTCCATACTGTCAGTTGCTGAGGTTACCACAGGATTGCTTTGGTTCTTTGTATTTTTAAAATTAAATATGGAAGGGCAGTGATCTAGGACATTATTTCCCTACTAAGACGTGTTTCAAACTATAGAAAACTTTCTTGAAACCCTGCCTTGTAAAATGGAGAACAGACCCTACAGAATTCAGCATTCTACAGCCTACACTTGGCTAAAATATAAATGCTTTTATTTTCCTGAGAATTGCGTACTGTTCTACTTTGAGTTAAACCCATATTTGCCTTCTACTACTACCTACTACTGATGTGCCTCTGACTTGGCAAGCACTGACATGATTGTCATTTCTCCACTGTGCCAGATTGTAAAGCATGGAAGAGATGGGACAATGTAAGGGTCTGCAATAATGATATGGGGGTGTCCCATATTGAGCCATTCTTTGGTTTGGCAGACAGAAATGAAGTCTGCTGCTAAGATCTGCCTTGTATACGTATGTTTGAATGTCCTCGTCTTAGGAGAATGTCCAGAGACATCCCTAGCAGCCTGAAATGAAAACTCACGACATGCAAATCAAATTTTGTATAAAAAAAGCCCTTAGAAACAAACCTATCAAGAGGGCTCTTCTCACCAAAAAATTAATTACAACTTTACATTACTGAACTCTGATGAACAAAGCATAACACTCCCTCAGACTTGAGGCCCAACTCAAAATACAAAGGAGGAATACTTATTAAGTACTGATTTTTCTGAGATCTTAATTGCTTGCCCTATTCTTTAATCCCTTCTGGTCTGAAAACAATCTTTCCTCATATGTTTTTCGAATGTTTCAGAAAAAAAAAAGAAAAAAAAAAAGAGAAGATATAAACTTTGGCCCTATTAGGGTTAATGTTTTTGCATAGACATATATGACCATAAACTGGTCAACTAGTAGAGGTCTTCTGCTAACATTGTGACTGAGAACAGGAAGAATACAGCCACAATAATATACAGCTGTCTACTAAAAGTATTGTATACAGACATCTTTGGCCATGCAGTCTCTTGGCCTTCTGGAAATATGTGAGCTGCATTGCTAGCATGACAAAAAAAATAGCAATGTTGAGAATTAGAAAGAGGCGAGTATAAGAAGCTGATATTGATGGGGCACTTCGAGCAGTTGCCACCATCTGTGCCAGCCCCGATCGGCCTTTGATTGACGCCCCAGTTTTGTGTTTCACATAAGTGATATCTGCAAAGTCCAGAAGATCTTTCATTTCCTCATCTTCGTCTACAGGCAACTCTTTTTGTGCTTGAGTCTGTGCCTTTTGTCGCACTTTTCTTTCATTTACCTCAATCTGTGCAAAAATGTCGGGAACGGCATCAACAAATTTGTAGCCTTTGGCTACCTTTCTGTTTTTCTTTGCTCTGCCACGCTGCTGCTGCTGCTGCCTCTGAGAGATTGCAAATATCCTGTCAATGGCCTCCTCTGTCTGTCTCTTATCTGAAAACCTCAGCAGGCGCTCGGCAGTCTTCCTAAAGCTGGCCGTGTTGCGTACACGAGACAGGATCTGCTTCTCAAGCTGCTGGAAAACAGGCTTAAAATGTTGTAGGTTCCTCTCCACGATCCCTATGTAGTCCTTCACTTCTGGCACTGTGGAGCTCCTAATGGCAGAGGCTCGGTCAAAGACAATTTTCTGGCGGTCTGCAATAACCTGTGCAAAGGCAGAGCGGGAGCCATCCTCGACGGGCCACAGGTACACGGCGTAGGCGTGCTCACCAGTGGTGACAAAAACATCCAGCTGTGGGGAATCTCCACGCACGGTGAAGCTCTGCACGTCCACAGAGGGCCCAATGAAAAGGTAGATGGCCCTTGTGACGGGGTGCCGCAGCAGGGTCGTTACATTCACGTAGTTTGTTCCATTGTAGGGGTAGCCCCTGGGATACATCCTCGAGGCAATGGTGGCTTTCTCACTGTGGCCAGTGTCGTCCATCCAGTACATCTTATATATCCCATCACGGTGCCTAATGAAGGCTCCATGGACATCATCAACAACTGTTTCTTCAAAAGGCACATCCACATTGTGGAAGAAACTGGTCGCTGCCTCCAGAGGGCTGTCATCTTCTAGGTGGATTTGGTCCACTAGCAAGAGAAGCTGGGGATGGAGAAGTATAAGGTTTCGTTGCAATTTTCTCAGCTTCAGTTTAGGATTGTATGCACCCACTCCTTCTCCCCTGACAAAAACCACCCCGCTTCTCTCCATGGCGGCAACCACTCGTCCCTGACAGTTGCCAGCCAAGTCATGTTTATATTTAAGCCACTTTGAGGAACAGTCTTCTGTAATCTGCCCTTCCCATGGGGAGAAGCAGCTCTTAGACACAGCAGGGGAAAACATCAACACATTATTAAAAAAAGTATATTTTGGCCCATACAGAGCTTCTGTTATGAAAGGTACACCATTGGGAGCGAAAGTGAAGGAGTTCTGGTCTGGGTGTTCGTGGCCAGCATTAAAGTTCCTCCACCCCTTGATCCACTCTTTGTACTTGTTCTTATGAACAATATCATATATTGCACGTCCTCCCAGCTTTCCTGACTTGAAGGAAAGGAAAGGCCTGTTGATTTCCGCTGGCAAAGCACTTCCATAAGTCACCACTCCCCAGTCCTCAAAATAATGCAGCTTAGGAACCCCATAGTCTGGTGGAGGTACAGAGCGCAAACTTGCATCATACCTGCAAAAAAAGATGGGAAACATGGGGTTAAAAATCACTTGACTGATTCCACTATCAGCATTTGTAAAAAACTCAAGAACCCATTCCCTATTTACATCAAAGAGTAAGCCAACAATATAAAGCCCGAAGTTACAGCTTTGTAATCATATAGCTGTTCATCATAGTAATCCCTATAACAACTATACAAATTTGTTGTGCACTTTTTACAGAACAATAGCTGAAAGCATCTGCTCTGCATTCAAACAAGCAGTCTTTCTGCAGTTCAAAAATTAGAGTACCACTAATTTCAAACTAGCCATGTTTTGTCCTAGGTAGTCATAAAACTACTGACTGTAACATAGATCTTTTTTAAAAAAGGCAGATTAGACCAGACACTGCCTAGACATCAGCATTTGTACCTATCTACTGACTACTTAATGAAGAGGAGCATCTTTTCCCCAAAATTATGATTACAGAAGTCTGTAGTCTTCAAACAGAATAGGCAATACATTGAAAATTAATAAAAAGGCATTCTGAAGGATAAATGCTTATTATTTGTATCAGTTAATGTATGTTAGTTTCTTTTTCCAAACTAGGCTAACGAAAAATTTTCATGTTTTTTCTTGTATGAATTGTAAGACGTAAGACATTTTGTTTAAAAAGAAGCCTTAATTCCAAAAAAGGTTAAACTTATTACAATTTTATCTATGGGAGTTAAAACAACAAAAATCCAACCCAAAACTTAACTTTCTGGCATTGTTTTTAAGCAACCAAGATAAACAAAACCATATTAAGCCCACTAACATTTCTGTTAGACGGTTCCAGAATCAGATTTATTCTTACAAATAACCAGGAGTTTCCGAGAATTTCCATGGATACACAGGAGAAAACAGTGATGGGATGAGGTTGTAGAGGAGAGATCCTGTATTTTGCAAGTAACAAGATGAAGGCTGCTTGGAGCCTAACAAAGACGCACTCTGATGTGCACATTGTAAGTGCAAACCAACAGACATTGAATAAGATTTTTCTTGCAAGGGAGAGAGAGCTACCTTGGATATATATTTGTCACCTCCACAAACTAAGGGAATTCATATGTGGATCTAAAGCTTCGTGAGTCTTTTAATTTCTTACTTTAAGAAGACTGAGAGAAAAGTTAGCATAACTGTAAATTACATGGGAAAATATCCATCTACCATGGCATTTTCCCCAAGTATAACTTGCTAATTAGTGTGCAAATCCTGTTAACAGTAGCCTTACTGCTTGGATTATTTAGCTTTTAAAAGAAAATTTATACTATTTTACAGAATTTTTGAATGAAAGCTATGCTTTAAATATTCATCTAATTCATCATAAAAGAACACAACAGGATTAAACCCCATTAGAATAGACCAAATTAAACAATAAAGACTACATACAGGCAAATTTTCAGTTCCTTTGGAATGGCCTGTATTTTATGAAAGTAATAGACAGTGGAAAGACACCATAAAAACAGAAGCAGGACAAGACCAGGGTGCTCCCTGCGGCAACCTGTGCTAAATGAAGAAGTTCTTCTGTGCCTCATGACCCTGGGTGGCACATGGACAGCCTGAGCCCGGCCTCTACAGTGCACATCTAAAGATAATGAATTATCCCTAACAGCAAACAGCTGCCAGATTCCTTTTGAGCCCACTCATTCCCTTTCATACCAGAGAAATTCAGTGTGGAGAGTGCACCACCTCTGCCCTTTGGACGGTGTGCCAGGGCCCTCCACCACTCGGTTCCTTCTGATCTGCTCTGCCAACCAGTTCCCACTGCCGTTGCGCATGACAAACTTGTCGAGAAACACCAGCTGGCTCTCCGGCCCGTAGAACCAGTTATAGTTGGAATCTGCGATGGCTACAGTTCTCTGGAACCCTAGGGGAAAAGTGAGAAGGAGAAAGAACAAATAAGCACACAAAGATGCTTTTGAAGAGCATGCCGGTGAAGCCAAGCAGTGCAAACACAAACAGCCTTTTCAGATGTTTATAATGTTTATAGACCTGCTTGTAAATGAGCCGTAAATAGGTTACACAGGAGTGGTTTCCTTCTGCTGCAGCTAACTTGAATATTCACCTTCTTTGGCTTTGGGCTATGGACAGCCAAAGGACTACACCAAATGTGATTCAATCCACTTCCTCTCCTCTCTCAAGTCTGGCAAAGGTAACTTTCCCTTTACAGCTTTCATGTTTTTATGTGAATCTATGCTCTGCAAAGGAATAAAACAGAGGTGCCCCCAAAGAACAAAATAATCAGCTTCACCTTGAAATCATCAGTGTGAGTTCATTTTGGTCTTAAGAACCTCTTCCCAAAGGATGCCTGAGGTCTCACATGTAGACAGCACAATTGTTTATGTGCCTGTGCTGGCATACCAAAGCTGCATTCAGCCCCCCTTACATACATAGGTAGATCTGGGGTTCCAAGAGAGTTATCTAAAATTTTTTAACCTGTAATTTGAGCAGTGTAAGTTCCTAATGAAGTGTTCTGCAAATAAGCAACACAAGGGGTAACAGCTTTAAACTGAAAGACGGTAGAGCTAGTTTAGGTATGAGGAAGAGGTTCTTTCCTGTGGGGATAGTGAGGCATGTGAACAGGCTGTGAAGTCACGGGTGCTCCATTCCTGGCAGTGTCCAAGGCTAGGCTGGATGGGGCTTTGAGCAACCTGTGCTAGTGGAAAGTGTCCCTCATTAATAAGCAGTGATAAACAAGGGTGTTACTGTTTTGATAACTGTTGAAGGTAAAAGCCAAGGAAATGGTTACTTTGAAAAAAATCCAAATAGAGTGCTATTTTAGAATGGCCTATTTGAAGTATGAAATTTATTGCTGCTTCAAAAATAAAGAGATTCATCTTCATTCACCCAAAGGACCCACCTGGCAGGACAGTCCTGTACATAAATGCGAAGTGCTGCTTGAGCCAGGGGTGGCTGAAGTGATTGATGTCAAAATGCCTTTGGACAAGAAACATGTACTGAAACAGTGATCTGGTTGTGTAGCTGCCATAAGCCACCCCTTCATAGAGGGAGCCATCTGTGACCTCCTGCAGCAGGACTACTGACTTCTCCATGATTGCCAGCACTTGCTTGGTCCACAAGTATGCTTCCTGAAGGTAGCCTGAAAGAAAATAACAATGGCAAAACTAATTACAACACAACAGTTCACAGATGGTGCTGCCTGTACTCCCACAGACGGATCCTTCACAGCAAGGAATCTGCAGTCCAGGGGTCTATAATACAAGCTACTGGTGCAGCATCCCTTACTTCTAAGGTGAAAAATAAAATACTGTATTTAAACACAGCAAAGCAAGGTCACATGAGCATGGGAAAATCTATCAAACACCTTTTATTGCTAATAATATGGGGCTATGCTTTACAGCTTAAAAAGAAAATTTGCTTAATGCATTCAGGACGTGCAAAAAAGGGAAAAGCCAAACCAAGACTATTTATTGCATTTCAAATTAAAGCTGTATGAAAACAAACCAATGACCCCACTAGAGGGCTCCAATAATGCAACAATTCTGATCAGTCATTTTTGACTGTCAGGATCACCAGTGTGGTAAGGAGATCCACAGAGACTAAAAAAGTAAAAAAGTACACATTTGAGCTGCAGTTAACTGATGTGATGATAAGCTAACTCATGCTCTATTTTAAGAGCTGCTCTGTTCCACTTATATTTTCAGTTTGTTGTACAACCTAAAGGGTGATCCAAATAAAAGCTATTTTGGAAGACCTTTGCATGCGTAATTCCAAAAGTAGATTCCTCACTTCCAGAATAAAATTAATCTTCCAAGCAGATAAATTCTCAGCCTCCACATATACAAGCCCTGAGCAGTTTCAGTTTTTCTAAAAGAAAAGCATTTCAGAGACTTTTCTGTTTTGGTCTGCTCTACACAAATCAAGACCTGGGAAGACGCCATGTGAAACCTTCTCAGTGCCAGTCAGCTTTCACTAAGCACAAGCATGAGGGGCCTTCACACTGCAGAAGTCAGCATATGGAACCCAGCAGAGGAAAGGCTTTTTGGATTGAGTAGCAAGACAGGTAGGACTAAACAGACACCAACTGCCTTGTGCTTCTACATGGCAGCTTAGTGTTCTCCGAGTTCAAAGTGTCTGGACACAGATTGAACCAGACTTAATTCCATCCTATAGCAAAGCCCACCTGGCACAGGTTACACCTCACTACGTGGTGAAGCAGTGCCTACTGAATGAAGCACATGTGCTATGGGAGTAGGAGCTACATTCAGTCCTGTTACTCAGAGTGTTTCATCCCATTGCCACCAACACTGTATTTATGCTCAGCAGAGTGATGAGTAATTCAGGCATCCTACTAGTCAAGGCTGCCAAATTCTGCTCAGTTAACAGAGACAAAAAAAAAAAAAAAAAAAAAAAAAAAAAAAAAAAAAAAAAAAAAAAAAAAAAAAAAAAAAGCAGTGTCTAAGCAAAACAGACAACCTGAGTCTATCACAGTACTTTAAATGCCTGACTGAAGAGAAAACTGTGGTGGGGAAGGCCTGAGCAACAGTGGCAGTGGTACTACTTACTTCCACTTCACTCCCAGCTACTAAGACACTCTTTCATTACTCTTCATGGAGCTGGCAGCACAGTGGTCTGTCAGAATAAAATCCTGAATGTTTCCACTCCTGTTTTCCCTTGTGACATAGAAGAGAAGCTAGTTTTTGACTGCTGCAAGAATGTGATTTGCTGTGGTTCAGCACAGTGCCTTTACCACTGTAATGCATTAATGTTCTGTTTACTTCAGGTATATCTATGCTATAACACTACACTTGTAGTACACTAAAGGAATAATAATACATTGAAATTAAAAAAGTAAAAGACTCAACACCCTGTCAGGCTACAAGACAAAATCTCATCTAAATTTAGCAGTATATAAGTCAGCTATCTATATCTATCAAGGCCTTACTCAAGTTTCTATTTTGAACATCTGAGTGTCTAAGTGCAAAACTCCGCCATATGCACGTGCCTAGAATTAACTTCAATTAGTTTCATTTTTCATTCCTTTGGCAACATTTACATTCTTTTAAATTGGCTGTTTAGTCTCTACAAGCTTCAATAGCTGAATTGTGTTTAAACTTATCAGTCGGAATTCAAACCTTCTGTGAGAAAGGTCTACCCTGGGATACATTATTTGCAGTTGCTATATATCTGATACAGAAGCGTATATGTTCATTCCTTTTCTCCCTCCCTTTTTTTTCTCCTTCAGATTATTTTCTTTCATATTGGAACTACAGTTTGTTTTTTCATTTTAGACTAGCAGAAAAACCTCATTTAAGTTGCTATTAAAAATAAAGTTTCTCTATATCAAAACAACAGCATTTTAATTTAGAAAGATACAGTCTGTTTTGACCTATTTTCATTTGAAATATTACTATTTTCAAATTGCTCAAGAATTCATTAGTTTCGTGCTTTTTTCCTTCCTCTCACCCCCAAACACCATCACTTTAGTGAAAAAAATATTGCCCAGCTTTGTGGTGTTTTCATTGTTTTTCACAAGGCATACTTATGGCCTATACCTTAATGAAAAGCAGAATCTTGCAAACTGCCAGCACCAACAAAAGGCTTAGGGAAGGATGGAATTATAGGAAATTTAGTAAACCCACTGAATAAACATGGCTTGAGTCTTCAATTTGTGGAAGGCAAGATGGGAGGATAGGGAATAACTTCCACACATGCCCTTGATACTTTTCAACATATACACATCAGTCAGTGTGTTTGTTTTGACAGGCACTTAGTAAAAAATGACCCTCCAAACACAGTAGGTGCCACAGCTTTTTGTCACATTTCTTTGGGCACTTGAAAGCTTCAGTGATGTGCAGATGTGCCTCTGTTTGGCAGGGCTGAGCAGCTTGGCAACTGCATCCAGAAACTAGATTTTTCTTGATTTGTAGTGCATAAGTAATTCCATTGGGAATCATGTTTTCAAAATACTTCTAGCACATATAAAATAATCACCTGATGAAATATGGATTCATTCTTATAAAATCAGGAGCTGACTCCATGACTTCCATCTCTCAGCTGAAGTACCTCTGGGGTTTAAAGTCAGGATTGCTCAGCTGCTTTCTCACTCTGTGACTTGCATTCTCCAGCAGGACAGGGATAGCCCCTCGACAGAGCAGGCAAAAGCTACTGGCCAGGGTATTCACCTTGGAAATGGGAAGGATGGTTTTATGTCCCCGAAGCAAAGAAGAGGAGGAAACCAGGCACAAATGTTGGTTGTGAGGTGCAATAGAATTCAGAAGAAAAAAAGTACAGCCTTGGCTATCCCATAGAAAAAGCTGTTAGGAAGAGGGGTCCCAAGCTGTGGCACTTGGGTGGATAAAGTTGCACTTTTGCAGATCCTCTAGGTGACAGAACAGAAGTCTTGGATGAAATTCCAGGTTATCCTGTTGTCTGGCTCCCAGGTCAGAGCATTGGGTGTTTCTGACTGCTGACTTTCACAATGCTTTGTGTAAGAAGACCAAGCATCATTCTGCATTGATGATCTACTCTGAAAGACACTGTCCATCAATCAGGACTGGACAAACTGTACACAAGGGGATTTTTAACTCTTATAAACTGTGAGGTAAGAATTTCAGAATCACTTAGAAAACTGAACTTCTATACTCACACATCATGACTTGTACATCTGCCCACAGACTTTAGTTCTATTCAGTAGATTAAATTTTACTAAGCAGCAAAAGAGCAAACCCAGTACTTCTGTACACTAAGAAGCATTTTTATCAAATCCTGAACTTTCCTGCATAAGTGGCTGATTTGAATTGATACACTTTAGAAAAAACATTCCCATGGTTTAGCACATACCTTGATTCATCAGAACCAGGCTTCCAGCCAGCAGGGCCACACAGTTGGTAGGCTGGTGGTTGTGAAGGTACTGGAAGCCCCATCCACGTCTGTATGATGTTTCGTACATGTATCCCGAGGCATTCGCAATTACTTCAAGAAATCTCTCCTGCTGAATCTTGCTAAGGTAGCTGTACAAGAAGTCATAAGCAGTGGCAAAACCAACCAAGGAGTGAGCAAGAGGGACTTCATCCCAGGGGGCATCCTTTACCAGCCTGTCAATAAACAAAGACAGCAATTAATTGAGTTCACCTAGCTAGTTTTCCCCATTACTGTACTGTGATATGTATATGACTTAAAGTCTCCGAAGTTAGATGATTTGTGTTGAATTTTAACACAATTGTAAGCTACTTATCAAGTCTCTAAACTAATTTTGCCCATCCTAGGCATGGACAACACTAATCTTCAAAGCTCAAAAACTTTATTAGAAAGATTAAGTTGCTAAATATTAGAAAAATGTTTGAAATATTCTGGGTTTTGCTAGGAGAAAAATAGGCAGAATACTGACTGTACAGAAATAGAATCTATTAATCTGAAGTACGATTAATATAATTTTTGTGATAAAGTAATATGCCGTGGTTTATACTCCTCCAACCTCCTGTAAGAAATATTTTTTATTTTCCAAAGGATTCAGTTGATGATAAATGGTGCCTATGAGACTAAAGCTGTCTTTACAGCAAGTATAATAAAACAACTCACTATACTGTTTTTTTCATGTCCTAAAGGCATTCAAGGACAGAAGTAGGGAAGAGGAAACTTAGTTTTACTACAGCTTGAATTAAAATTCTTAATAAACATTGGGGGTTTTTATGATAAGATAGAAAAGAGGCAAAATGCTGTCAATACTCAAAAATTCTTTTCCAGGAACTACTGGCTTGTGTCCAATGGTTACACTGAACTTATCAAAATAGTACATTTTCACCAAGAAAATTCATAATATAGGTGGTATGGAGCAAATATTCCTCTTAAATCAAGCATATATTGTGTATCAATGACTTCAGTTTTGCAGTACTTACAGTATTTCTAGGTCATGGTTCTACAGAAAATAAAATGCGAAGGAATACACAGTGAAAGTAAACTTTTATAAACTGAAAAATCATCAGTTGCTTTCACACTTGTTCTCCTCTTTCACTTTTTTGGCAATCTATTTTTTTATTAAAGAAATGAATTAAAATTGTTGAGATGAGTGTCCTACTGCAATCAGCAGAAATGGTGCTGTGTTCCTGAAAGCACACACATTCCAGTTTCAACTACTTTATGACTCTACAAATACGATTTCATCTTCATTTGTGTAAGCAGCAGTGGGAACAGATGAGAAAAAAAATCCCCAAAGAGTAAGATAAAACCAAATAAATTCTGCTAGAGAAGCATTTATTGGCATTCCAAATGCACTAATAAAACACGTAGAAATTACGAGCATCAGCCTAAGGCACTGCAATGGTGGTAAAAGATATCCTGTGCAAGTAAAAAAAAAAAGCCTTTAATTTTTATTTCAGCATATTTAAATCATTGGAAGAACTCAAGTTTGGCCCATTCATACTGCCATGTAAGGAAACTACTGTATGCTTTTTGATCAGATGAATTTCCAATAGTTTTAACTGTTCACCTTCTCTCAGTTTTGATTCCATATTCTGCTTGCAGTGAAGTTAAACATTCTTTTTTCCTTTTTTTAAAATGAAATATTTGTCTTACAGATTTAAATTAAATCCATCAGTCTGAGTTATCTGGTTATTTGTCAAACTCAATTAATTATCTATTTTTGCTTCTTCATCTTTCCTTATAATTGAAAAGCTATTAAAATATTGTTGATCCTATACATAAAACTAAAGTTACATTCTATGCCAATTATATGAAACACTCTGGCACAATGATTCCTATCAGGAATCCTTTGATGCAGAAAAATTCCTTTGATCAGCTACATAATGAATTCTAATTTCCAAAGTATTTTTAGTTTCATTAAACCCGGGCATATTCAGAAATCAGAGTTCAAATAGGTACAGGAATTTTCACTTTAAAGGCATCTGCTTGGAACAATTACAAAGAGTTTGAGGCTACATTATACATTAGGGTGGAAGAAAAGTACAATGAAAGAATTTGAGCTAATTTAAAATATTTAATTCAAAGTCCAGTATCCTTTTAACAACACACAAGCTCCTAATTAGATTCTGTTTAAACCTATTCTGCTTAAACCTGATCTTTACCTGACTAAATTTAAAATGGGATTTGCCAGTGGAACTGATTTATTGTAACTTTCACTGTTAAGATGTATGCTAACTTTATGTTTAGTTTCTAATAGAATACCACATCAAATTCTACAGTGTAAAAGCATAGAATAGTCTCCACGACTGCTTCTGACAAAATAGAAAGCAGTCTTCTACATGGGAGGTGATAAATTGAGAAGTTATAATTGCATTTAGGCTCCTGATCTCTTCAGGAGAGCAAAAAAAAAAAAAAAACCCAAAAAAAAAAAAAACAAACCCCAAAATCAAAACAAACCCCACAGCCTTTTTGTGTAAAACCCCTTATGTTAGACACCCTTATCATACATAGTGACACAGTTACCCAGCTTGGGTTAGACAAGCAATTTTGTCATAACTGCCCTCAAATTGCACTTCTGTACAGAGGAGATTCACACAAGCAATAGAGAAAATTAAAGAAGATGATTTAAAGATCCTAATTTCTAAACACACAAACCCACAGTTAACATCTGTTCTTAAGGTGAAGCTCTTCTGAAGAAACAACTCTTTAGTTGCTATAAATCAGTGCTAGCCCCCTTAACTTAGTTTCAAGGGAACCAAGCAATGTACACCAAACATGGAATATGATTCACAAGAAGAATGATCAAGTAGCAAGCATTACATGGTTTTGTATTTAAATGATGTTCATATTTTTCAAATGCATCTCCCAGTGTCAGACTTGGTAAAGAGCCTGGCTGATAAACTGAGGGGAAGCACAGAGCGACAGGCGTGCCCTGAACGTAAGTGAAAAAAGTGTTTTCAGGGCTAACTATTAACTACTAAGAAAAGCGGTATGTATTTATACAAAGATAGGTAAAAACAAGCCCACACTTTGCCCTGTACAACAAGCTATTTTCTAAGCCACTCAAGGCTAAAAATGAACACAGTATGAACTTCAGCTTCACAATTAACTGTCTGATGACAGCAAGTAACCTCTACTCAGGGCTGCATTAGCCTTGTCAGCCTTTAAAGGCATCCGATGTTACAAAAGCAAACAAACAAATCCAAAGTAAATAAAAAAATAATGGGTTCATTTATATGGAACAACTACTTAGTTGCAGACATATGAACTTTCAGTAAAGGCAACTGTTTAAAAATTCTAAAATATATTTTAAATTCTAAAAGATAAAGGCGCCCCTACAAGTACCTTTTTGCACTTATATACCTGTATCTGTAGGTAAGGTTATGAAAGAGGAAAAAGTGCTGAACATGTTTGCTACCTCATGAGCAAACACCATAAACATCCAAAGCCATACGCATTGTTCTGCACAAAAATCTGCTGTCTGGACAAATCCTGTGAATGGCACAGGATAAATACATGCCTGGTGTGTTCTTTAAATTTGTGTTCATCTGTGTCCTATAAAATATTTTTGTTACATTTAGAATTTGATATAAATCCTCCATGAAAAAACTGGAGAAATAAAGAGATCATGGATAAGGATGGAATTGTGGATAAGAAGTATGGTTTTCCTACATGTGTTGAGAATTTTAGCATGGTGCAATGTGGTTTATCTGTTTTAGACTTGCCACCTTCTACAATGAACAATGACTATGAAGAGGGGGATTAAGACCCTGTTTTCCACTGATCAATTGATGGCACCAAGAACCATCATGCATGCACTGCATTTGTTCTATGTATACACAGCACCTTCATTCAGTGCAATTCCAACCCCTAAATAAGTATACCATTTGCATAAAATTTTGGATGGAAAGTAAAAACCAGTATTACCAACAAAGCCAAGATCACTACAACCTCTCAATTTCTTGACAACATTCCTGATGCTACTACTGCCTCTTCTCTAGAGATGTGTAGAAATGTGTTTCTTTAATTTCTCACAATTCACTACCAAAGAACTACTTCCTCACTGAAAGCAGGGTCTCCTGGGTTCGAGCAGTCTGAGACATGAGTGCAGACTGGGAGAAGAATTCCCTGAGAACAGCCCTACAGAGGTGGATTTTGGGGTTCAGGGGGATGAAAAGCTGGACACGACCCAGTGATATGCACCTGCAGCCCAGGAAGCCAATTGTTCTGGGCTCATCAAAAGCAGCGTGGCCAGCAAGGCAAGGGAGGGGATTCTGCTTCTCCACTCTGACCTGGTGAGACCCCACCTGGAGTGCTGCAAACTGCTCTGGGCTCCTCAACAAAAGAAGGACATGGACCTGCTGGAGTGAGTCCAGAGGAATACAGAATGATGCTCAGATGGCTGGAGCATCTCTCCTATGCAGACAGGCTGAGAGAGATTGAGTTGTTCAGCCTGGAAATCTCCAGGGAGACATTACAGTAACCTAGTACCTAAAGGGGGACATATGAAAAAGAGGGTTTTTGCATGGGCAGATAATGATAAGACACGGGGGAAAAGTTTTAAACTACAAAAGGAGATTAAGAGTTATGAAGAAGCTCTTGACTGTGAGGGTGGTGAGGCACTGGCACAGGTTGCCCAGAGAAGTTGTGGATACCTCAAACCTGGAAGTGTTCAAGGCTTGGCTGGATGGGGCTTTCAGCAACCTTGTCTTGTCCTAGTTGTCCCTGCCCAGAGCAGAGGTTTTGGAACTGGAGGATCTCTAATGTCCCTTCCAAGACAAACAATTCTGTTTCTATGATTCTATTAGCATTTCTCTCAGAAATACAAGCCAAGAAGGAAAAACCACTATCCGGCCAGTTCAAGGCAGGATTTAAATCAAACTCTGCAGCATGAGTTCCTTGATCATGACCTGTGGGGTGTTTATACTCATCTTTCCTTCACTGTGTATCCAGCTCTTAAAAACAAATTGAAGTAAATAGGAAAATAACCATCTTTAATCTGAGATACAGAATACCCTTCCAAGCAGTGTGAGATCTGATTTTTGGCCTCTAGGTCAACAAGTAACATAGTATGAGTGCATGAAAAATGAAGAATTAAGCACATCCTGACACTTACATTACACAAGTAATCCACATCCTGATTTTTAATGCTCAAAACATTCCCATGACAAATCGTTGCAGAATAATTTCTGGAGGAGGAGATTGAAGGAAGGATGGCAGTACTTGCTCCCCAGTACTGAAATTCTCAATCTCACTAGGTGCAAGGAAAGGAAATGAGTGAGAGCTCTCTTCCAATAGCTTAGAGGTGAAAATTAGTTCTAAGACAGCCCTGTAAGGCATTTTGATGCCATCTGCCTCAGATATGGTAGCCAGCTGTGAGCATGGTTGAGTTTAATGCACACAAAATGTCAAGCGTGGATGCAAACGAGGCACACAATGGGGCCGAGTGATCTCTTGATCGCTTGTGCAGTTGTACAGTCTTCCCAATGCCAAGGGCAATGCTTTGGCACTCTTGCTATTGTCCTGACCCACTTTTGAGGGAAGAAGATAGAGCTTTAATCCTCCCACCAGGCAAGAAAGAGAAATATTCTTCTACTAAGAAGAATATTCTTCTTATGCTAAGATAAAGCATACCTATCAAGGGGGAGAACACCTTTCAAGGGGAATGAGACCACCAATATTTATTTTATAAACCAGACCAAATCTTAAATATTTTTCTTACAAAGTTTCCAAAACAAAGTATTTTTTTGATGAAGGAGAATATTTTCTTAATAAATGGAGCAATACTCTACATTTGTCATTTTGGAGATAAAAAAAAAGAAAAAAGAAGACTCTTTGAAAAAAACCAAACTTCTCAGCTGTTACCCTCCCCACATTTTTCTGACTGGCTGCCAAAGCAAAAACCCCATTATCTGCCCAGCCTTAGTGCTCAGTCTTTTGCAAAAACAAAAACAAAAACAAAACAAAAAAAACCCACATACTTGAAAAATGGATGACTTATGTTTCTGGTGTCTAACGTGAAAAAGGTTTGCCCCTCTCTCTTTACCAGTCATGTTTCAGCAACAGCCAATCTCACATGCTTGTGTTCATTGCAGCTCAGTTGACAGGAAGAAAGGCAAAGGGGTGGTTAAATGTAAAAGGCTACATTCATGTCAGCATGGGAAAAAAGGCAACATATAGACAAACATTTTAAGAGCTTACAGTAAAAATAGAGTTGAACTGCTTAGGTGCTATGGGGAGGAAAGTAAACTTTAGTTCCTTAAAAATCTTAATCTACTTTTTAACCTCTTTCCCTCTCTTTCCTCATAGGTCTGTGATCATCATTCTGATGCTTCTAAAGCTTCTTTCAGATCTTCTCTCATTTTTGGCTTTGATCACAAGAGAGTCCTTCTCACACAGGGCTTGCTTTTATGATGCTTCTGTGTTGACACTTTAATAAACTAGAACTTACTTTGTTTCAGTTGTTCTCAGTGTCATATTAAGCAGGCACAGAAATTTAATTATGCTATTTTAGGAGATTGTCTCTAGCTCTTGTTTTAGCAAATTTTTATACCAGTCATGCCACAAAGTGAGCTCCCAGTAGCTACCACAGAACGTCAGCACCAATATATCTTCTATATCAATTTAGATATTAAAGAAGCTCTCCAAAATCCAGCTAGCCATTTAATTTCATAGACATGCACAATTTCTATTTTTAAACACTACATATGTAGAAGATAAAAACAGCATAAGGATCTGATATTTCACTTACTAACATAATATATATTCCAGATATCAAATTCATCCTCCTACCCTTCCTTTTCTTTTTCTTCCTCTCTGTAGGAGACAGTGTATCAGCATCCTCCGAACTTCTTTTATACTAACTTTTATTCCACAGTCTTACAAAGCCCCTCTGAGTCTTCTTTGAATGTGATTTCTAGTTGGTTGTTGGGAGTAAAACAGATGTTATAAATTTCTGGTGTCAGCACAGAGACTTGCTTTATTTCAGCTTGGCATATACAAATTTATTTTAGTTAAATGATTATCCACACGTTTAATTATTTACACATATCTATTTTTACCTCATAATCTATATTGTTCAACATCTAGCACTATCGGGATACTAACAGCAAGGGTCCTATAGGATGCTCCAACACTTTTTAATAAGCAGTGACTAACAGAAGGCTACATGATTGCCAGTTTATAAGAAAGCAGCAGAAAGGTCACAGATTTGTTATTCCAAAGCCTCCTGTTAGCTTCTCCTTAGCTGCTGCTGCTTCCTTGGAATGTCTGCATGTGCTTGACAGTAATTATCTGCTCTGTGAAACTCACAGAGCCGCTGTTAAATCCCACACCTTACTGCACATTGGTAACATACTTGTCTTTAAAAATGGGGCATCAACTATGTGCAAAAAAACCCAAAAACAAACCCACAGAGATCTCTTTCGGGCCATTGCAAATCAGAACATCTCTCTTGCTACAAGAAGGGTGCAGAATGTGTGAACTCCCAAGGCATTTGTTTGTAAGGTGGGCTTAGGAAAGAAGAGAGTTTTTCTCTGCTTTGTCCAAACCAGAGAGTCAGACTGAACTGTTATTTCTGCACAATGTGTGACTCTGATTACATCATTCCGCTCAGTACGGGAACAGGACGAGACAGCGGCATATGGAAAGAATCACGAGCACAGATCTCCTTGGCCAAAACGCCCTTCTGGTGGGGAGTGCTCTAGGGGCCAGTCAGAGATAAAATGCCAGAAAACACATCAATATCCTCTGTTCCCTCTAAAAAAAGGTAATACGGTTCAAATACAAGGACAAACTTCCCATAAGATTTTAGACAGTAACTAGATATCCAATCCATGGAAAACCAAGGGGGTTTATTTAACACCAGCTTTTAATTTTTACAAGCAAAACCATTAATGCTCATCTGTTACAACTAAAATATTAATGCATTTTTGTTTGCTGTTGCTAGTCTCCGCAACAGTGTAGTTCCCAGATTATTTTGGGTGATTGTTATAGTTAGCTGTTACTCAGTGCCCCTCTGTTTATTTTAAAATGTAAACCTACTCCAGGATGTAGCCATTAGGGATGCTCTGCTAATGAGCAGCATGCCTATCCACATGGGTTGTTATGACAAGCGGCTCAACCTCTGTTAGTTGACAGAAATGGGACCTCAGTTATGGGTGTACTTTATTATGTGACATAAAATGACTACTTTAATAGATGAGAAAGGACCAGAGTTCTTAATTACATGCCCCTTCCATGTATATATCAATTACCAGTAGACTTTCTCATAATTGTATCCTGGGATATTTGGACTATTGAGGATTCCACTAATGTAAAGAAGAAATTTAAAATGTCAGTCTCCTTAATCTCCTAGTGCTCTGAAACAAATAACCAGTGACATTTTAAACCATATCTCTTTTATTCAACTACTGCGTATGCTAAAAACATACACTTTTGTTTTCTGGTAAGCCTTAAATTTTGCTCAACATTGCCACAAAAACTAGAGAAAACTCATTAAGATGAATTTTTTTTTTAATTTTAAAGCTATTTTAGAGCCAATGTCATGACAGCAGAAGTCAAAAAAAATCCAGATTATACTGCTGAAAGAATTAAGCTGCTAATGCCAGATTTAACTTTCCAACATGTTGATGAATCTGTCAATGATAAAAAAGATATTTTTCTAGAAAATTTACATGTCAGTCTTGGCACCTACATTACTGAGGAGGTCTAAGGAGAGGCCGATTTTACTTACCTTACAGATACCTCTTTGGAAAAGCCCTCTTTCCTGATGAAATAAAAAGTTATGGCAAAGGACTCTCCTAACATGCAAGGCTCCAAAGTCAGGCAACATCAAGATTCCTCCTTCTTTTCACCCTCCTGATCAGAAGACACGTGCCCTCAAATTATTTAAGAAGGACAATAATCATAATATATCATCCAGAACGGTATTTTCCCAAAGTCTGAGGAAAACTAAACATGCCTAGATAGACTGGACAAAAACTTCCACCACTCTGACACTGCCAGAACAGCTCATACAACAGCCATAACTCCTATTTATCATGTTTATTCTCCTAGTCTGATCCTAAGTGGAGACGTATGTGCAGTAACATTTTCTGGTACTTTTAAATTGAGTTTCTTAGGAAAAACAGACTTACATAATCTGTCTGCCCAGTCCTTCAGCCTCTGAGTCCAGCCTATTTGAGCAAAGCCAGACAGTGCAGTACATGCCTCAGAGATGTCACATTCCTACTTTTCTGAAAACCACTGTTGGACAAGAGAGAAAGATCTGTATTATTGCCACCACTGATGGGGCTACAGTATAAACTCCATGCTGACAGCATTCAGACATAAGTTCTCAGGGGGGAAACAAAAATGGAAACCAGATCCATGCTCCTGCCACAGCATTTGAGGAGCTGGCCAGCTGGAGGTTATACGAAGGGCAGCTTAGCCCAGCTCTACTGCCTATGTTTAAAATTTCCTCCTGCACTTCCATTACTACTAAGCATAATGCAGCCACTTCTGTTGCCAAGTAGAGAACCCTGACTAAACCTTGACTGATTTCTGAATGGGATGTCTACACCAGAAAGGAAAGACAGGAAAAGCATGGTTTCTCTTTCACCAAGGTAATGCAAGATACTTGCTTGAGAAAAAACAGTACTTGGAGGCAAGTAAATAACATCAAAGCCAAGTGGAAATGGGATATCTGCTTGGTTCTGATTGGTATCTGATCAGCTGGAACAAAGGAGAGCATTATAACAAGGGACAGAACAACCACAATTAATCCAGGACAGGAATCACAGGATATAGGAACTTACATAAGGTTGAGACAGAGACTAAGATGTAGGAAACTGAGAAAAACAGACACAAACAAGTCCTCCTACTCAAAATAATGCTTCCCCCTCTCTCTTATTTCATTGAAACAGATGGCCATGTAACTACAGCCTTCCCAAAACAAGTTAAGAAAGAGTGTAAACAATGAAATTAAGGAGGAAGGTGTTGACTTTGGAGCAGTCTGTCTCCTACTGGAGATGGTCTCACATCCTTGGATTCACCTCTGTAAGCTATATCCCTCTGTCAATGTGCCAAGAGAAACTGTCTCCACACTGTCTCCAGAGCTAAGGCTGAAGCTTTGTATTGCTATGCTTCAGTGGAAGATTTTGGAAATTGCCATCACTGTTGAGACAATATTTTCCTTCCTAAATCCCACATGTCCTGTCTTCTGTGACGTGCAGGCAATATATGGCCAGTGTGTCCTTTCTGTCTCCCATCACTTTTGCTCTAGCTGACGTATTTCTGTGGCATTCACCATTTCAATCCTTAGTGCAGGGAACCCGAACACTATCATGGCTTTTCAATCATGCTGATCAGGAGGATACTGATCCCAAATTATACTAGCACAAATCCAGCATAATTCTAGTGATGGCCCATGGAAGGATAACATTTATAGGACACTACTAGTTGGTCACTATAAGGTAAGGAATAGGAGTTTGAGCAATGAATACTGCTTGAACAGCTAATGCTTCTCTTCCCATGCTGACTTCAATCTTGACTCACACTTCTGCTGAGCTGCTGTCACCACAGAGCTGTAGAAGAGCAGCTATGACAGACAGGGAGCAGTGCCCCATCTTGCTGCCCTGGGCACATGCCACTGTCCTGGCAAAGCCCATATTCCCATCCTCTGACCTATTCACAGTGACAGTAATCCTAGACCACAGTCTACAAGGTGCACCAAGCGGCAGCTGCTGCAGGGAGGTAGGGGACATGCATCTGCTTGAGCAAAAAGAGGAGATAAATTGCAGGTGGGTAAGAAAAAGAGGCCTTGGGGTCCCTAGAATCATCCCCACAGTGAGAACATTAACTTCTGTTCCCACAGAAAGAGTGTGGCACAGAGAAGACAGAGTAACTTCTAGGGATGACAACTCAAATCCAGGGGAAGTTAATCCAGGAGGTGGTCATCAAAATGCCAGTTACTCAGGCAGTTCCAGCAATCAGATGGACAACTATCATGTCCTAGTAGGTCTTAAGGAGAGGCCCAAGAACCATGTAGCCAAGGGAAGCTGCCAGCCTGAGCTAAAGCTCAGACATATGTTAGAGGAGACTGCAGAAGCCCAGGAGTTCATTTTATCTATACCTAATAATACCTTTTTCATAGATCCCCCTTTTCTAAATTCTTCCTAAGGAAAAATCAGTTACCCAAAAGATATTATGAATCTGGAAGAAAAAAGAAAATTAAAAGTAACACTTTTAGTACTTCTTGCCACAAAACAGATGTGAAACTCTTCCTTCTGATTTAGAATGACTTAGATTACTTTTTTTTTTTTTTTTTTTTTTTTTTTTTTTACAGCGAACAGGGTGGTGCACAAAGGATCATGCTCCTTTCAGCGTCAACTTTCAAGAAGGTATGTCCAGCGAAGGTGAAAAGCTGTGTGTCACTGCTGGTCCAGATGAGGGTAAATGCATTCAGCAAGTTAGTCACTGTTAAAATGAATATTAGTACAACTCACAGAATTTAAGCTTATCCACTTATATCACTTATCCACTCACTCCTCCACCTGTAAGCAGTTTATACAGTAAGAACAACTTAAAAAAAAAAAAAAGACAAAAATCTACCAACTAGGCTGAGCCGCCATCCTCTCCATGTAATCCTTGGCCATATTGATGGCCTCCATGTTTTCAGGGAAGAGCACACAGAACATTGCCAGGGCCCCGAGGTTGTTGCCATAAATTTCATTCCAGCGGGCGCTGAACTCCTTTGGGTCCCAGGGAGGAAGGTACTCCAGGGGATTCGACAGCATGGTTTGCACTGCTTCAATCAGACGAGCCGCGATGTGCTGGTGTGTGGTGCTGGCCTGGAGCCGCAGAGTCTCCACGTCCCCCTTGGAGAAGTAGAGCATGGGGTAGCTGTCATAGTTGGCGTTGACAAAAGGAACCATCGTATCTTGGTCCTCCCTGGCGCCGCAGGCAAAGGCAAAGCAAACCGCGTGTATGAAAAACACACTTGGGGCTCCCCGTGTGTGAGTCCTCATTGTGGCATCAGATCTC
The DNA here is from genome assembly GCF_017590055.1 of Onychostruthus taczanowskii. Lineage (NCBI taxonomy): Eukaryota > Metazoa > Chordata > Aves > Passeriformes > Passeridae > Onychostruthus > Onychostruthus taczanowskii. Next base: position 1,773,653 of record NW_024505892.1, on the reverse strand, counting down.
CAGGTCTCAGTGGCAGCCAAACCATCTTTGAAATGTCCTGTGGTAGATGGATGTGAAAGAATGAGTTAGAGAATGAATCTGTGAGACACTATCCTTCAGGAGCCTCTCTGAGAAATATGATTCCATCTAAAGAACCCCATGTATTCTCCAGGTGACTTTCAAGTCATTTCTCTTTGAATACTTCAGATGAAACATCTACTGAGCAATTCACCCAAGAGAAACAGCTGTACACCTTGAAGAAAGCCCCTTCCTTCCCACACCTTGCCCTCTAGTAGCTGATACCAGCTGAAGGGACACAACAACAGCTCTTGTACTCGAGATTTCAAATGATTGCAACGGTGCCTAATATGAAGCAGCGCTGAACTGCACTGGCAAAGGGAGGAGGGCGGGAAGGGAGGAGGAAGGGGGAGAGCCAGGAAGCTGGCGGCAGCCAAGCCTGCGTGCTGCCTTGGCTGATGTTAGCAGCTGGAGAGAGGGAAAGATGAGGAATGCTGGAGGTTTGCGCCGGGGTCACTTTATACAGGGCTCAAGGCCTCCAGTTCTGACACGTCCTCATTTCAAAAAAAGAAAAAAAAAGAGCAAGTCAGGAGTCAAAAAGGGAAACAGTAAGTGAAAGAGTCTTAGAAAAACAGCTGAAATACTTTGCCTTCCGGGCATTTAAGGGTTTGCATTATTAGTATTTTTTTCCAAGGGGCTTTCCATTTTACATGTGGAGATTTACTGCCAGTTACCAAGAAGGCTGAACATTGTATTAAAATGCATATTCTTCTATATACATTACTTCTTGAAATGTGCTTAAATGGGAAATCTATGCAGAGGCAAATGCAATTTAAACATAGTAAGTTACTTTGTAGAAATTACCAACTATCTGGCCTAAAGTCACAGATAAAACATGGCCAAGATCCCCCTGAGGAAAGCCAGCAAATTCCTAGAATTCTTATGAGGGAAAAGGTTATGGAAAGCAGGCTCAAGTGAGACAGTTTTATGTAAATAATGAACAGTAGTTTTCAATTATTAGAAGGAGAAATAGAAGGAAAGAAAACCTAAAAACAGATACTTTTTTTTTTCTCCCATGGAAAACCAGTTTCATAGGATTCAGTCATAAAACTTGTAAGAAGTTAAAGTACAAAGCAACCTTTTACTTCTTCCCACAGGTCCCTATTCCATAGGCAAAATTTTCTAATAGGAACTGAGGCTGCTAAAACCTTATTTAGAGACCCATATCCTCTTTCAACAAAGTCATTAATATGAGAAAACTTTGACAGACAAGGACTCTTCATGACTAGTGGGTGCCCAGACCCTCTAGATTTTTGTGCCCACATCCTAAAATTAATTTGTGAGCAAATATCTTTAGCCAAGAAATACAAAATTTCTTGTGAATTTGTACCTACAAATAATATTTTACCCTGTAACTGCTTAAATTTATCTATTACAGCGAGCAGCATAATTGCTTAAACAAAGTATAAGGGAAGATGACATTATCATAGTATTTTAATGCATTTTTCAAGTACATTTTGCACTGTTTTGGATGTAAACCAGTTGTTACAAGACACTTTATCACAAGCTGGTTTATGTGGCAACACTTTTACTATATCTACATAGTCTCTCATCACATACACACATACAAAAAGACACATGCACTACAGTTTATTCAGACCTACTAAAATCTACTTGTATTCTTCTCTATGCTGAAGAAAACTACACAATAGTATATTTTGAGAGGAAGGAGGTAAAAATCAGTGAAAGCAATATATTGTGGTTGAAACATGATGTAATTTTTTTAATTGATGAAAAAACTGCTTTGTCATAATAATAAAAAAACCCACTACAGTTTTATTTTTTAAAGCCTCTGTGATCCTTTTGAACTGTGGGCAGAAGAAAGAACCTAAAAAATACCTCAAAAAAAGCCAAAAATGCCTGTAGCTTTTTCTGCATTTACTGAAAAAAGTTCCTGATTCACACAAGCAGAAAAAAATCCCAGCTAACAGTAAGGACTTCATGCATTCTTTCCTTTCGTTTGATTTCTGTAAGTGTTCTGCACATTAGTGACAATTAAGAACATACACAAATTTGGGGATGGTTTTAAGTGTTCCCTAAATTATTTGTGACCAACCATTAGGGAATATACAGTAAAGTTTCCCAGAACTCCTTTGCAAATCTGAACACACGTTTCCCAGCATTACGCCATCATCAAACACATCCAGTGTTGCCAAAAAGTCATAGTCTGTACTCTTAAGTATCCAATAACCTCCCACATTTTCACCCTTTATTCATGTGCTCATTTCACTGAGAAAGCAAACCCTTTTTTTGTGCCACATTGTATAGGCTAACAACAGAATAACTGGAAAACCAACCTACTGTATATGTATTCAGGGTCATGATCTGGAAGAAAGTCAACAGGTAGTGGCAAAAGCAGGAGTACAAAATCATTTATTCTTGGTTAAATTATCCTGGCAGACTTACTGTGATATGAGGACAGTAACTCTCAGCAGCCACAACTCACTAAGGACAGTGTGCCCTGTCCCGTGACCTTGCAGGGCTCAGCCTGGTGTGACTGCAGGATGGCAGGAGGCAGCTGGAAGGGAGTGCACCTTCCTTTCCATGCAAACCTCTGAGCCTTGATTATCAGCATAGCTTAGGTGAAGCTGGATCTGTGCAGGCAATGTCCACATAAGCTCCAGTTTACCAGTTGTGAGTGAGCTTGTTACAGGTCTGCCTGATATACAGGGCTTGAAAGAATTGGAGTCTGGGCCTTCTGATCATTCAGTGTGCACTCACAATACCATTTTTTAAAGCTAAAGGAATTTCTTACTCTCATATTACACTGCATCATTACCAGTCACATCTTCCAAGAAAAACTTTACCAAGCAACTCAACCTTTTCTGAAAACGAGGGGGTTTTATTCAGTTAGGAAACCATGATCTGATTAAGTATTAAAAATTAAAAGGAGAATGAAGGATGCTTGCCCACAGAAGAAAATGCTATTATACAGTGTGCTTTGAAAATGTTGTCATTTAGTTCTAGATTGAAAGAGCATTTTGCTTGATTTCCACTCCACTGCCAGCAGAAACAAACAGTAAAAAAACATCCAACACAGATGAAATCTTAACAATTTTAGTTCTCCCCATCTGCATCAACTGGTAGATGTGTGGAAAAATAAAAGTATTGTAAAACTGAAACCACTAACTAAATTAAACATTTGTTTATACAGATAACTTTACTAAATAAACATTTAAAAGAAAAGAGACAGAGACTTTGCTTCATCAGTGAGAGCAGAGGAGTGAGAGAGGGGCAGAGGAGTCAGAGAGGGGCAGAGGAGGAGGGAGAGGAAATGATGGCACTGTTAGGATCACCAGCTTGCACAGCTGTCCTTGAAGCAATCTGACCTTCATGTGGGTGATTAAAAATTAAAAACAGGTAAAGAACAGGTGTTTTTTTGTAGTATCAGTTCTGAAGAGACACTCTGATTTGTAACTGCTTTTACCTGGGACCAAACTTGTAACACTTCTTAAAAAGCAGAAGTTGCAGGTGTCTCTGCTGGCATCTCCCATGCCAGCCATGACCCATCTCTGACATGGGCACCTTGTCGACATTTACAGTCAGGAACAAAAAGGTGGGATTTCAGGTGACTAAAACTTCCACAAAACAGAGGCACTACAACACCACAGATTATTCAGGTTTCTGAATAAAAGATCTTCCCAGAGCCCAGGACTGGGACATGAACACATCAGACTCTTTGTCTTCTTCTGGGAAGCTACTATTTTCCACAGAGGCTACAGTTCTCATTATTGTTACCTGAGATACCTGAGAAACAAATGTTTGCCTAAGAAATGCATTCAAATACTTAAAGGAAAATCTGTTCCACCATACTGACGAAAATCAAATCTTCAGGTTCAGTGTGCAAACTTTTACCTTAGAAAATGACCTCTGAGTCAGCATGGACTTAAATTTCATAGTATCTTTGCACTTCATAAATTATTGACAGTGAAAATGAACTTTTTTTACTCAATTTTTTTCAATGCTTGTAATATTATAACGTGCAGTTTCATTTTGAACAACAGTGTCACTACAGTTTTGTCACAAATTGCATCACAAGAACTGGTATTAAAACTAAAATAAGCAATTTTAGAATCCAGTGCTAAAACAGGTAAGAAAGCCATAGGTATTTCAACAAGAAATGGTCAACCACCAGAAACAGATGCTGTCCTACCAAAACTGTGAAATTAATAGATAACATTGGAATGAGATGCGTGTGGAATGTTGTTCCATTAAATGGAGAAGGATGTGCAAATCTTTATCCCAATGCTGGCAACTTCCAGAATGTAACACAAAAAGCTGTAGGTTAGATCACAGCACAGAAAAGCAAACTTCAGTAGGATTTCTTTTTTTTTTGCACTTTGTCCAGATATCTGAAATATCTTTTCACACACATTGCAATTAACTTTGTTGCTGATGAGAGGAGCAGAATCTATAACATGGAATATATCAGTTGGAATTTTTGGTACCATTATATAATGGTAGCATTCTAAAATCATGCCAGTTACATCAACTGAAGAGCTGTTTTTTTCAACTAAGTCAGTTTCACCATCAATCTAAATATTTTGCAAACATATTTAAGAATGGGAGAGCAATTTAGTCTTCTAACTGAATCCAATGACATTCTAGTACAAAAAAAAATGCAGGTTTAATTCCATGAAAACGGAGAGGTGAAAGGGTCAATGGAGACTAATTCCCATACATATATGTCATTTGGTTCCAGAGAACCATATCCAATACAGCATAATTAAGTGCATGATGGGGCAGAACCAAAAAAAAATACAAACTTATCTTTGTGCTGTAATAATCACAATCAATCTATTGACTGAAGTCCCATGCTGAATGGCTTCTACATCAACAAGCAGTACTCTTGAGACCCTTTCAAAGCCATGGAGCAGGACACCAGGATGGGAAACTCCCATGTCCCAAGAGACAGGAGCAGTCACAGGAGTCCTTCACCCATCTTTTGACTGGTAAGCTAAAACCAGTGACTATACGGCTCTCCAGTAAAATACTGGAAAGGTGTAAAAATCACTGCTTAAAACTTGAAAAACACCTATTACAACCTTAACCACCAGGGGACATTACTTCATTTCTTCTTCTGGTTTTTTCACTATGAAAAACATGCTACAATTATATCATTTCAAAGGTATTTCAAAACTTAAAGACTGAAATCCCAAATATAATTCAGAATTACATCTGCCATAAATAAAGTACAGCTCAGGTACCCAGGTGTTAGTACTGCACTTGTTCTGAAATGATTGGAAATACCTTGAAAGAAGTTTGTATCAGCTTTTATGTCTGACTAACAGCTGCGCTGTGAAAATCCCAATGGCAACCAGAAACAGCCAGTTCCTAAAGGGATTATCAGTATATGCCATCTTGTCAGCAGTCAAGATTTAAACTTGTGTCTGTCCTTTGATCTAACACAAAATTAAATGGCTCTGTGTAGAGCAGTACACAGCTGTGTCACACCATAATTCCAGGAGAATGGAGGGTTGCATTCATTCATTACCATGTTGCAGGTAAGACAGCAACTGCAATTTTTGTAAGTTCCCAGTAGGATCTGTAAGACATCTGTGATGGAAGTTTCATCTGTTAATTCCTTCCAGTTAAAAAATTACTTGTCTATTTTATCACTGTATATATAAATTAACAGGGCATACACAGACACACTGAATGCATAATCTTCTCTCCGCCTCAAGTGAAAACATGATTTAAATATTCTGCATGTCCAAACCATAATCTGGGAATTTAGAATTTCCTTCCATTTTACAATTTATCTTCCTGTAAAAAATACTTTCTCAGTAATTTTTTGGTTGCTGTAACCAAAAATAATAGTAGTCTATTCCTAGCCCTTACTAGGATCCTTTATTCCACATCTCACTCTGTAGAATGAATAAAGAAGTAATTTTGACATCTAGAATCCTGCAGATGATCATTCCCAACCAGTACAGACATGCCTGTTAAGGCATCCACATTCAGTGAATGAAAACCCAATCACTTTTACCACTGAAGGTTTAAAACTATAATAAGCTACCAGAGAAAGATTCCTTCTAGAACACCAGCACTGTATCCTGTGCTGACATGATTTCAAAGGACCATTTCAATAATTAAAATAAGGTTTTGTTTTTTACTTTAGAAGTGCTTTCACAGATGTTAACACTATAGGAAGGCTGTTTGAGAATTTTCATCTAGGCCTAGAGGATATACTCCCTATATTTGCTCCATTAATGTCCCAGAAACTGAGTAAACCACTCATCCACGTGTTGCACTATTACAGCTTGTAGGGCACCTCTGGGGTTTAGGACTATGACAGTAACAGGCACTGCAGAAACACAGAACACAGGCTCCTGCACAACTGGGGTGGTGAAAAAATATTCCTTTGGCAACGACTGAGAAGTAACTCGTCTTCCTGGCCCTTGCAAGGAGCCCCACTCGGGGTCAGTGAGGCTGTGAACCCTTTGGGGTCAGGTACCAGGAATGATGTTTAGGGTTTCCTCTGAGAGCAGCCCACAGCCCTAAGGCACAGCCACCCGCCACAAGAAGAGAGCAAGGGAACAGGATGCCTGGGGCAGGCTGGAGCTTCTGTGTGGATCCAGTGGTACAGTCATGGAGCGCAGGAGGAACTGGAAAAACTTCACATGGCAATGGCAAGGCCCAGGAGGCAAAAATAAAGGACAGGAAAAAATAATCCTACATGCAAAAGGGGAAAGGCAATTTACTGCTGCCAGAATTCCTCCTTGTGCCTAACCCGCCCCAGGGAATTGCATGCCATCCATCTTCCCTCACTTCTGAGGAGGCTGATTACAACACCAGAAACTTCTGATACCAAAATAAGTGTTTTAATTTCAGACTTTGACTTTTATCCTCTTTCCAATTTGCTGGCCTTGACCTTTACTCTTCCAAATACTTGTAAATGTTTTAAGTCCCCTTATTTGTTCTTCTTGACCTGTATAATGAACAGTTTTAATATTCCCTGCTTATTGTTTTAATTGTCCTTCATTTGATTGTCTTCAAGATGTTGTAAATAAATTATGTGATTCTGCTGTAGTGTTACAAAAACAGTTCTCACTCTCTGTATCTATATCTACAAACTTGGGTAGCTGAAGATATTTAATATCTTTTATTTGTAAAGCATTTCCACAGAACTTCATATTAATAGACAGGAATTCTAACATGCATCATATCCTTCAGTTGCTATGGGATCAAAACTCATTTTAACTATGCTTCCATATCCTGTTTATGACTCAGTGTTGCACAGAAAACTATATTAATATTTTATTATTATTTTCCTTGTGATGGTTTTGGCCAGGGTAGAGTTAATTTTCTTTATAGTAGCTGGTACGGGACTGTGTTTTGGATTTGTGCTGGAAACAGTGTTGATAATTTAGGGATGTTTTAGTTACTGCTGAGCAACATTTATAGAGTCAAAATAAATTACTCTCCCCCCACCCCACCAGCAAGGGGGCTGAGCATGCACAAGGAGTTGGGAGGGGAGAGTCAGGACAGCTGATCCCAACTGACAAGAGGGATATTCCATAATTTATGATGTCATGTTTAGCATACAATACTGGCAAAGAAGAAGAAAGAGAGATGCATTCATTTGTGGCATTTGTCTTCTGAAGTAGCTATTCCATGCAACAGAGCCTGGGGATGTGCTTTCTTGGTGATGTCTGAACACCTGCCTAACCATGGGAAGGAGTGAATGAATTCTGTTTTGTGTGGCTTTTATCTATTAAACAGACTGTATCTCAATCCATGAGTGTTCTCACTTTAATTCTTCCAATTATCTTCCTCATCCCACTGAAGAGAAGGAACAAGTGGCCATGTTGGGCTGAGTTGCCAGCTGGGAAAAAAACATGGCAATCATACATGTTAAATTATTGTGGCAGCATAGAGGAGCACCAGCAAAGTCCAAAGATGCTGATGCTAGTCAGTTTCTGAACCTAAGGAGTTTGTAATCTAACCAATTTAAACACTTGCTTTTATATTATCTACAGATAACATTGGAGTGTGAGTATGCAGACCCCAAATGTGTACTCACACAGAAGAACCATGGGTCATTTGTTACAGGATAAATGTGACTGTGGTCATAGACCTAAATTGTACCACCCTACCTGGCAGCTGCATCTCTCTACAGATGAGTGTGTTGTTCGTTATTATTGATACAATTCTGCTGTTACCTCTGCTGTCATCTCATTATCTAGGGTTCCTCCACAGAGAGAGCTCTTATCTCTCTCTGCATAGATGTAACATATGGAGAAATTTGAATAATACACACATACCCAGATGCAACTGCTTTTTTCAGGGTACAAACTGGAACAGACAATAAAATGTATTGCCCTGTAGTTCCTTCAGGGCTATTATTGTCCTTCCAGTGCTCCCCAGAATACCCTTAACAAAAGCCTTGAAAAACACTGTCATTACATTTTCAAGGACAGAAATCTCAACTGCAGATGGTGTTAAACTGCTACACGATTCCTACAAAATGTAGCTACTCACAGTGTGCATGAGCAATCTGTGAGCAGGTGTCAACACAACCATTAAATTATGGGTTAATTTTGAAATTTGGAATCTTATGATCTCATTTCTGACTGTAAGTTGAGCAGGCATGGCTCTCATAGCAGAACTGAAACTGGACAGATCATTTTGGTAAAAAGTGTGATGAACCACGATTGCAAGGATATGATTAAAAGGAACACGATATCCACAAAAATGCTTGTGAACAACTTTTCAAAATACTTTAATAACTCTAGCAGCCACTTGATTAGAAGGCTGAAGAAGGCATACCAGGTTTATATAAAATGTTCAGCATTTTTAATACTTCTGATAAAAAAACCTCCACAAAATAAAAGCATAAACCAGGACAACCATGGTAAAAGAGCTTGTACGTTAAAATTACTTTTCTCTTGTACTGAGATACAACACCTACCAAAGTCAAATCACCTACAATCCTTTGCCCACTCTGAGCAATGCTACTGCTGATTCCTCCTGCACACTCTGAGTCTAAGCAAGGGGAAAAATAGAAAGACCAAACAAAGGTAATTTCAAGACTGTGGACATAATAATCATATTATTATAAACCTGTGTTTCCACACTTGACCATGTCCCAAGAATGGGTGAAAGTGTCATGCCAGCACCTGATGTGAGAAAATATTTCCAGTGCTCTCTCCTTTGTGTGATTCCCAAAATGACCTGACCCCTTTGGTCAGCTCTCCGTTACCAGCACTTCATTTCTGCTAAACTTTTACTGACAAAGCATTCATGGGAGAGATCTCTGGTGGCATTTGCTAAATTTCCCTTTTCCTAGCAGGCTTCTCTGCCCAGTTCTCATCCTGAGCACATAGTAGAATCTGCTCAAAGTGCAGTGCACAGGGGTTTGGGGGTTTAATAATGCAGCACTGTTGCACCTCACCCTATCCCAGCTGGGCTAAGAGACATCAGTACAAAGTTTACCCATATAAACAGAAAACTGGCTCAAAGGGAGTCAAATGCAGAATTATTTATACTAAACTATTTATATTAATATATATATGTGGCTATAGACTTGAACATGAACTGGCACCATGGTTTAACAGCTTCAGGAGAACACAGCGCTGTAACTACACTCTTTGATCTACCTCAGCTGAATGAAGACAGCAAAGGAGGTGAGAACAGCCAGGACAAAGTTGCTGCTGAGATGCCATATTTACCAACTAAATACAATTTGCTAAGTCATAACCTCTTTCACTCACCACACACTTGGATTACCAAGTCTAAGCAAGAAAACAATGGTTACAGAAAGACTTTTTTTCCTTTATTTTTTAATTTCTTCAGCACCCCCCCCCCCAAAGGGCTTTATTTCTTGCAAAATATCCAAGAACAATAGCAATAGTAACTAGATTTATTTCTGCTCATTGCTACAGTATGCTGTGGGTGCCAGATGTGCAAGTTTCCATACACAAACTAAGAATGTAACTGAATTTTAGTTAAATGCAATCACTTCTGAGAGAAGGGACACTTCAGTTTTATGGACATTTACCTCCTCATTTAACCCTAGTTTTCACTGCTTAGACTGCTGGGTACTGATGGATGTGGTAATTTCTCTACTAAGATATAAACTTTCTATGTTCATTCACAACCCAACAGCTGCCTGGTGATATGAATCACTTTTTACCACCTCTGATCTAGGTTTTATTTTAATTCAGTTTTAAAAAAAGCTTATGTACTGTCATTGTCCTTGAGGAAAAGAAATGGTACATAGAGACCTCATGAGCCTTTAAAAAGTACCAAACCCAAGATGTCACTAAAACCTGCTTTCAGCTACTCATTTTTTCTAATAACTGTATGCAACCTATGAAAATCACATCTAACATTTGGCCAGGTAATAAAATGCATTTTCCTCACCATTGTAGTACAGATATTTACTCAATACCTGGTTACAATAACTAACATACACTGCAATAAAAACTGAGTTTGCCTAGGCAACCAACATCTATCAACTTTCACCATAGGTAATCAATAGCTCAATTTATGCATTTCTTTCTTGCAACATTATCTATAACCAAAGAACACGTTGTAAAGGAGACTGTATATCAGTGTGTAGTGGAAAATCAGCACCAAGTGTCTTCTGAGGTCAGTGTTCACAGTAGACAATACAGATGTGTTTAAAAACTATTCTCATATCTTTCTCTCCTATTATCTTAAGAGCACTCAGATGTTTCTCATGGCAATTCAAAATCATGCAAAAAATCACAATACTTCAAACAAAGTAACAAAGGCAACCTCTTACTTTGAACAACAAGAAAATGACTTTTTTTTTTTTTTTTAAAGGCCAGTAGCTCTGCCCCATTAAAATACATTGTGGTGCTCTTACTTTGAACAACAAGAAAATTACTTTTTTTTTTTTTTTTTTTTTTTAAAGGCCAGTAGCTCTGCCCCATTAAAATACATTGTGGTTAGTATATTTCAGTTTCACGTCTCAGTAAAGTTTACAGAGTCGAGACAATCCCAATCCAAAACTGCTACTTTGTTGACTTCCTCTAAAAACTAACTTATTCAGGTCACTTAAAAAAACACATATAAGTGATGAGACACAGTAAGGGAACTCTTAGTTGAAATAATACTTAGCACTTCTGCAGAATGATGTACCCAAGGATCTACAAGTAGTTATGAAACTAATTAATTAATTAAACTTCTCAACACCCCTGTGAAGCAAGCAAGCAGATTTATCTGTTTTATGAGGAAGAAAACAGAGCCATGGAGAGGTGGAGTGACTTGCCCAAGGGTACCCAGCTAGAGTCTTTCAGAATAATAAACAGCATCTGAATTATTGACTCCCACTGCTGCCCTTCGGCTGAATTGTTCCTTTTTTTTAAATACTGCAGTGAGTTATAATAATAGTTGGCATGATAAACATAATGTGGCAATATTTAGGCTGAGATTTTCTTTGTCTTTGTTTAGACTACATTAAAATTTTAGTGTAATTTAAATTGCAGTTGATCTTCTTTTTTTTGTGACCAAAAAAATCTCAAGGGTTGAGCAATATTTCTTGAATTTTATTCACAGTTGTGACTACTTTTCATGTTGCCATTGCTAATGGCTAAAACCCAAGCCACTCCAACTTGAAGACACAGGAAAATGTCACAGCTTTATATTGCTTCAAGAGCGAGCAACAGAAGAACAGAGAGGGTGGTTACTTTCATTCATACCAAACTGAATTTTAAGAGCTGGCATGAGACACACCAAGTGATGATGCACTGCTTTCATGTAATACTAGCTATAGGAATTGCAATTCGCTGCCTGGGGCTGAGAAGACGGAGCTTCCCGAGTTGACAGTTCTGGTCCCAGGTCACTCAAAAATTTCCCAATTTAAAAAAAAAAAAAAAAAAAAAAAGTGGCAGGAAGTTGCATCGGGCAAGTCGCTCTGTTCCTGTCTCTCAGCTTGCCTAGGTGCAAGACAAGGATGCTACTGCTTACCTTTCACACAGGCATGTTTGGGAGGCTGAACTCGGTAGCAAAAGGCTCGGAGGCTCCCGCGGTCCCGGCGCTGCGGAGGAGCAGAGCTGTTACCCACGGCGCCCGCAGGTGAAGCTTCGCACAGCAAGCGCCACGTCCCCCGCACGCCCCCACCTCCCTCGGACTCGCGGGGCCCCGACAGCAGCTCCGTTCCGCCGGGGCCAGCCGGGAAAAGCCCGTGCGTGCCCGGGGCTGCTCCCCGCCTCCCCGCGGGACGCCCCGGCCCCGCTCCCGCGGCCCGGCCCCGCCGGCACCTGGAGCCGCTCCCCGCTGCCCCGGGCGCCGCACGGCCTGGGGACCGTGTGCCGGAGGCAGCGCTCGCACTGACCGTCCCTCCCCGAGCCCGCCGGCCAGCAGCGCTCCCGCCCCGCCCCGCTGCGCCCCGGGAGCCGCGGCGGAGCGCCGGGATGGAGGCGCGGGAGCGCTGCCCGCTCCGCACGGGCACTCACCGCCCGCGGCCCCTGCCCGGCGCCGACCGCCTGCCAGAAAGTTTCTCCTCCGCAGCCCCGGGGGACGGAGCGGGGAGGGGGGTGAGGGGTGCGTTTTTCAACGCAGGAAGAAAGTGACTCCCCCCTCCCGCTCCACCTCCCGCTTCCCCGCCCTCCTTCCGTACCTCTCCCGTCCTCCTCCTCCTCCTTCTCCCGCCGCCGCTCCGCCGGCCCCTCACGGCATGGCGGCCCGGGGCCCTGGAACCCGCCCCGCAGCTCCCCCGGCCCGGCCCGGGCGCTCCGCTCGCTCCGTGTGTGCCCTCCGTGTTTGTTTATCCCTGGCGCACACGGCTTTCCTCCCCCGCCCGTTCCTCCCCGGCTCGAACTTCACGGAAATGCTCTAATTCTCTCTTTTAGCGGGAGGACTCGTTTCTCCGCAGGGAATGTTTTGGCTCCAACACCAGAGTGCTGGCAGAGGATTCCCTGGAGCTCGGGAGTACGGCAGCGGTACCACGGAGCGGGCAGGGTGGCTGGGGAGGTGACAGCATCCCGGGTGTCCCATTCTCATATTCATTGTCCATCCCTGGTGCTGTCACCATACCGCATGACAGGAATAAGACCTCCCACCCAAAAGTCCCCTCAAGCCAGCAAAGAAACAAAAAGCCGATTTGTCAATCTGCTCTTTCAAGTATGTGGCTACTTATATAAACGTTTCTCATGTAAAAGAGGAAAAAAATAAAAGTGAAACGCCGTGACTGTTCAGGTCAACCATCCCGACATTTTTCGTAGCCACACAATTGAAGATATTTCAGAAAGCAATATGAAAGACGATAAAATAAATGATCCTTTGGAACATTCCTTTTTCCTTCTCAGTCACTGTAGCCAAGACAAAGTTCGACGTGAAGAATTCTGAATGCTTGTTGGGTTTTGAAAGCTGAGCATATTTTATCGATTATGTAATGAAAATAAAAATATTTACATGTGATAGATCAGGATAGTCTCCAGTTACCTGGAGCTTATGTCTCACAAAGGGTATTCCTCATTTTAGTAATGTGTTTACTGATGTTACTGTATCAGTCAGCAGGCTCATAAGTGCTCAGTTTCCTGTTCTAAAATGCAAAATCTGTATTTTCTGAGGATAGTTTTAAACAGATTCATTGTGGTTTAAAGTGTGATTTCCTGCTGTTCTATCAAGACTAATAAACTTGTGGAAGCTAGACAAAACCAGAAACTGTGCATTTCCCTTCACCCTTCCATTCCTATTGTATTTCTCAGCAATATCTATTGACAATCTCAGCCCTAAAGAGTAGGGATCCACAAGTTGTTGCTGCAAACTCCAAGAGCTATGCCAGAACCTGGAATGAAGCCTTGCTTTTTTACCAGTAATGACATGCCTGAAAGCATGAAGTGCTTCAGTTTCAGTCATGCAAACACTAGATTAATCATTAGAAGATATCTTTCTGAACACCTATTTGAATGGTATTAGGACCCACTGAATTGATAGTAGAGTTGTAAAATATGGAGGTTGTGATACAAATGAACATGTGAAGAAGTGCAGACCTCACAGTCAGACCAGATGTGGATAGGCTGATTCCACTGGAATTTCTAAAATTACCAGGGTGCCTAAAGTGATCAGGAGGAAGGTGTTTAAGTATTTGTCATGTCTGCATCATTAGGTATGTAAATATATTCAGTACCTGACTCTAAGTTAAATGGAATTAGTCCTTACAGTTCTGAAAATCATAATGTCTGAAAAACTTTTGAAATCCTGCCCTTGGTCTGTGCATGGATCCCTCTGCATTGTAGAAAAGTTGCCCTGTGATCACAAATGCTCAGGCAAAGCACACCATGGCTCCCTTACATCATGGGCTTCCTGCCTCACAAGCGATGAGACTGGATGTGCTGCTTGGATCTTGCTCTGGTGCGCAGCTAGAACGTGGTGGAGATACCAACAGGGTGAAGAGCCACAAATCCCCTCTGCCTCTTGTCCTCTTGTGTAAAGCAGGGCTTGTTCTACTTCCCAGTAACTCAGAGTGCTTGTCAGGCTAAATAGACAAGTTAACATTTATGGGATGATTCAGCAGTATCTAAGAGAGGTAAGATCTGTCCACACTACATTAATTTCAGCATTGGCACCGATAATTTTGAAATGAAAATGGCCCCAGCTTTAGCAAGCATCATGTACAGTGAAAGACTGAAAAAAATAGCCTCAGGAATAGAAGTTGGAGGAAGATTGCCTTCAGCTATGTAAAAGCTGCTAAAAACAAGATAATTTTCCTCATCCTCTGAAAACAACATGTAAAATGCAGTAAGAGAAAGGCTAGCTAGGATTAAAAAAAAAAAAAAAAGTTTTTGTAAGGAGAAGTGAACAGCACCTCTCCCCCTGGAGGCTTTTTAAGTGCAATTTGGACATATATTTGACAAGAACAGTTCAGATCTAGAAAGTCTGGTGAATATTGCCTCAGAGCAAGGGGTGGACCAGATGACCTGTCAAGGTCTTGTTTCGTGTGATTATGTTCAAAATGCTACTTGCACAGGCAAGATTACAGATCGTCTTTGATCTTCTGCCCTTCACTTCTTCAGCCATGGGTATAGCTCCTTTTGCTGAGGTTGAGTTTCTCTCAGTGGTTTGCTGGCCTTGCAGCATGCCAGTGAATTCAGCGCTGACAGCAAGAAGAGAACAATTAAACAATGAAACAATGTCAATTTGGAGCAGCAGCTTTGGGTGGGATCCATCTAACCTCTGAACGTGTCATGCACTTTTGTTCTATACTTGGCTGGTAACTACCTCTGATCTAGTCATGTTAGACTCTGTTTATAACACTGCAGAGAAAAATAAATTCTTTTACAGCAGAATTCATCTGACCTGTTTTAGATGTCTTCATTAGGATGTGATGAATCATGTCCCTAGGCTATCTGTTCTTGCCACCAACCATAAAGTAGGTTTAAAAGACTGACTCAGTAACATACCATCATGTATTTTCCATTCCTTTGGTGCTTCTGTCCCTGAAATCTCTCACTACCTTTCTCCTTTCAAGTAACAAACACATAGTTTATTTGTTCCTTTTTTTTTTCCATTATTTTTTAATTTTATTTTATTGGACAAGTCCCACTGAGGTTAATAGTTTTGTAGCTGTCATTTCCCTAAATTGCATCATGTGACACTGAAACATACAGCAACCTGACACTTTGGGTGACATTGCTCCAGAATGGATTTAGGAAAGGAGTTAAATTTACCGACTGGAGCTAAGACCATTAACTTGGCCACTTGTGCAGAGTATGTTTCATGGAAATTGTTTGAAAACTGTTCAGGTCAGACACTATTCTACTCCTACGTCACATGCTCATTATTTTTCCTTGGTCTTTATGGCAAGCCACGTTACATGCAATGTCTGGTGTCTGTGTGACTGAGCCAAACATATGTGGGAAATATGCTCTTTTCCAACAATGGCAAATTTTTTAGGTCATACTCAGAGAAATCACTGTGCACCTAAGTACGGTGCATGTCTTGCCAATGTCTGTGGCATCAGACACACTGTGAGCAGCCACCTCTTGGTAGCATCTATCCTTTCTTCTTTGAGGAGAAAAAGCTTTCTTCCTTGCAAGAAGGCCCAGCAGTTATCTGGCTTGCAAGGAAGGGAAACACACTTTATTTTCCTGCTGCACTGGCAAGCTGGATCAGGAGGATGTGAAGAGGGAAAAAGCCCTGTTGCCTCAGTAGGACAGCAAGAAAGGAAGGTAGCAGGACCACAGGGAGCAAGTGATGTAGGGCACATTCTGGGGCTGATACCAAGGGTCTGCTGGTGCTTCATACTCTTATAAACCTTTGATTCTCACTTTTTGGAGTTGGGATGTTTGGAATTTGTGTATCTTCCTTGCTGACTGAAGATGTTAGCCTAAAGAGGGAAACTGTATGTCATTCTACCTGTTTCACATATACAGCTTTGGCTATCCTTTTCTTTCTTCCTGCCCAGTCTATGCAATAGCATTTTTTCTTCTTTGAATTTTCCTCTGTGTGCTTGGGGCTTTTTTTGTCTTCTTTTGCTTGTTTGATTGATTTTGTTTGTTTTGGTTCAGGTTTTTTTATTGTTTTAGGTACCCGCCTCTCACTAAAGACCCCTGTGCTCTCTATGTGATCTGTTTGGGTTCTAATTTCCATGTAAGAAATACTTCTACAGTTGTCATTAGGTGACAAAACACTTCTAATGAAAAGAGAGAGAAACAAAAAAGTTCTCCAGATTCTTTCAGTAATTCTTCAAAACAATTGATTTGGTTATGACCATAACCCTTGTGTTTTCTTTGCCTTTTGTGTCCAGCTGTGATGATTTCTGATCTTAGTGCTGTGAGCTGAAACGTGTAGGACAAGAGCACTAAGCCAGTCTCTTCTTGTAGCTGACCTGCAGAACTGCAAAGCTGGATACTTGCATATTGCTCACTCTGCCCTTCTTGATCTGAGATGCTCTGCCCAACTCTTCTCCTTGGACTTTATTAGAGCCACATGAAGGCAGTTTTAATTTTCCAATCTTATCCCTTATATGGGAGAATGTTGGCCATCTCCTATTTTCCAACCAGGGTGTGGACCAGACAGTGTCCCAACTTGGTTGTTCCTGCTACATCCTTCAAGTTTATGAGGCTGTTGCATGATTCTTTCAATTTACTACTTGGACATTTGGGGTTCTGGCTCACTGCAGGCAATGGACAGAAATAGTCACAGCTCCAAAACTAGGATGAAAAGAAGTTGCCTGAAATCAGCCTTAAGAATCAGAAATATTCTGATACTTAGTGCTTATTTCCATCAAATTTTGGAAATTTGGAAATCTAGTCTAAGCTCATCAGGATACCTGTCTGGTTGGGGCACATTCAGTGTGGCACAAAGCAGTTTCTCTCCCAGGAAAATCCTTCATCTGCTTCTACATCTACAGACTGGAAACACTTCTCTCTTTCCCACAGATGCAGCCTTTTACTCTTCTACTTCAAGGCAGCCAAACTATCAGTAGGGTAGCTGGAAGGGGAAAACACTAGATATTTCCTAAACAGATCTTCTTTGTATGTAAATGGGACATCTTTCTCTGCTTTACATTTCCTTTCTTTCCCTCTTTCTTGAACTCACCATGTGTTCAGCCTGGTTTAGCCTGAGGCCAACAGAGAGGAAGTCTGATGAAAAAAAAAAATCCTGCCGATTTCTTAAGGAATGGGAAGCTGCAGCATCAGTAATCAGAGATAAAACATTGGTGAGTGGAGACAGATTCATGGTCCTGAGACATGTCAGGAAGACAGTAACCATAAAACAGGTACATAGGCACTTAAATGGGAAATGCCAAGAAATACCTTGATCCAATAAAAAATTAGTTCCATCATCTGTTCTGTGCCTTTTAACCGCAGAATCCATATTACTGCTTTTACATTGCTCTAGATGTCAACAGGGTTTTTCTTCTTCTAGCAGCGGTTCATCTGCCTAACTGGCCTTCTTGCTCTTTAGCACACATGTTTTCTCTGCTGATGACCAAAGCAGGTTGCAGAGGCAACTCTTCAGCAGTGTGTGGTTTCTTATTTATTTGAATTGGTCATTGCCTTATGTTTTCAAATGTGTGACCTTTCTCAACATGTATGGTGAGTGTCAACTTCTTTCCCTCCAAATTTCTTTGATGTTACAAGCCAAGCATCATCCCCTGGGAGCCCAGACTGTTAATGCTCATACCAAGAGGAACCTTCCAAAGCCAGACTTCATCAGTGTTCTCTTAGAGCTGACTGCCACAACCTCCCTCTCTGGATGCCAAATATGTCACAGCACTTGTAGAATGTTGTTTTCAGTGAAATGCAGTTTTAAGGCTAGAATCCACCAATTTTATGGAGTCACTTGGTATGCGGAAAGCCAAGCAGACAACTAAACAACTGCTGGAATTCATGAAAATTTTTACAAGTTGCTTACTTATCCCCACCCCAGTTCTAGAGTTTCATAATCCCGTGTCTCTCTCCTCTTCCTTACAGTAGAGACATGTGCATGAAAAAGGTTTGTCTCAGAGACTGTATTCAAACTTTTCGCTGATTCTCCATTTCTCTTTGTAATCTTCTCCCTCTGATTTACTGTGTTCTATTTGCTGCAGCCAAGACTCAAGGGTGACATTAAGTCTATTTTCTTAAATTCATGTAATCATATTCAGGTTACTTCCCCCCCCCCCCCCGCCCCATTTTGTGTATGGATTAATATCAGTAATGTACCAGGTATCTCCAAGTCCTGCACAGCAACAGGGAAAAGGTTAGAGGAAAGAGGAAAATCCCACACAATAGATATATTTTGGCAATTATTATTTTCTGAGATATATGTGAACTCCTTTCCCTGATACCCTTTAGCCCTGTTGAACTATTATTGTCAGCTCATGCTGACTCTCAGCTTTTTTGTCCTCAGCTTTCATCTATACTCCATTTTCCATCACCTGTCTACTACTGGTCTAGAGATTTCCCTGCTTATTGCCTAAGAGCACTTAGTTTACTTAATTGACCTAAAACTCCACACCTTCTATAAAATGCAGATAATTCCTCATTCCCTCAGTCTCTGAGTTCCCATGTCCTGGCATCCTATCCTTTAATTCATGACTGTTTGTGTGTATACATTTTCTGGGCAGCATTGAGGGAGAAAACAGGGATAGAAGAAGTTTGCTGCTGCTCTCTCCAACACTGCTGTCTCCAATATTGCTGCAGCTGCTTCAACAGCAGCCCTCCAGTAGGTTTTTTGAGGCCTCTGTCAGAAAAAGATAACAAATATTTTATCTCTTAATTTAATAACATATTCTTTCTTTTCACAAAATTTACAGTAGCATCTTTTTTCTCTGGCTTAATAAAATTTACAGGCTGCTTAGCACACCCCAGGAGTGCACATTTAATTTTTCATTGTGGGCTGAGGTTACAGGGGATGATACAGAAAGAAAACTGAAACTCTCAGGAATTATTTTGAGACAAGGCAAGAAAATAATTGCTATATTCACCTGTACTTTTATTCCTAAGAGATTGTGGAGGCTTTAGAAATTAATTGTTTAATATAAATTTATTAGGCACACGGAGTCCCAATTTTTAGAGTTCATTTATTGTTGTGACAGAACAAGGTCTACTGAAAGTTAATGGGCTTACTTCCTAAAATACACCCTGAAAATATCACACATGAACTTCGAACAAGAACACCTATTTTTAATTTTTTTTTTCCTGTACACAGTGTAAGGTGGTTTATGATTTTCTTCACTCTTAAAAGGAATGTAAGTTCCTTTTAAGGGGGAATCAAACAGAGTGTTTAAGGCTGGGCTGTTGGAGCTGCTGCTCCGTTTGTGCTGCTACCATTTTGTGTCTTGCAACCTCTAATTTGCAGAAGGGGCTGGAAGCCATCACATCATTTTGAAGTGGCTGTGATGGTTTCTCACCCCTGTGCAAGCACTTAAAAGTCCTTATGGCCATGTGTGAGAGAGCCACGTGTGCGCTGTGGCAGCGGGAGTGGGAGGCATGAGGGATTTTTAGAACAGTTCTGATTAAATCAGTTTAGCTGCAGCGGGACAGAAGTTAAATGTGTTGCTTCAAATGTTTGCCCTTCTGTGAACTGTGACATCTGGCCAGCTGTAAAACCTCTGTGGTCTTGCCATGGCTGCCACAGAATGGCCGTGGGTACCCGCTTCATACTGGAAAGATTTACCTCACACCTTTGTCCCATATTCAGGAAAATGATCAGCCATGCTGGCCACAGCACTAGTCCTGTAGACAGGAATCCCCAGTTTGCCCTGTAAAGATGCTAGCAGGCTTTTAGGGCTGGAAATCACCGAGTCTGTTTAACTTCCTGGATTCCATCTTATTTTGGCTCTAATCCAGGCTCTGTTTTCCAGTAAAATATTCCTATTTATAATGCTTACCAAAAAACAGGATTTGTTTCTTGCACCAAAAACATTCAAAAGAAAACCTCTTTTAATTTTTTTTTCTTTCCTGTGACTCACCAAGGGGGTTTGATGTTCCACTTAGAATTGCAGAAAACAAAATTACAGGCAACTGGATTTATAATGGGATTTAGACTTTCCCCTGGGGGTTCTGGATCAGCTATGTGCTTGCTGGAAGGGCTGGTTTCTGGCCAATTGTTAACAATAGAAGTCTGTGGCTACACCATTTTAGCCATTATACCATGACAGCTGGCACTCCCCACAGAGGTAAGGTTCCTGTAGCTCAGCCGTGTGCTTTCCCCCCTAAACCCGATGCCATGAGTCAGCTGAAATGCTATTTGCCTCCAGGCATATGTACAGAAAGAGGCAGATTTTGTTTTAAAAGTCAGTTGCTTAAATGTACTGTAAAACCTGTCTTGCTCCTTCCATGATGCTGAGGAGCAGCAGGCTGCCCCATGCCATGCTCCCTTCCCAGGTAAGTCCAAAGCAACATCTTCCCGTCAGATCCCTGTGGTGAAGCGTGTCATTCTCCTACCTTCTTGCACAGAGGTGGCTTTATTTCTAAACCCTGACTTTCTGGGAAACTGCGCTGGAAAACATCACGTTTGTGTACAAAAGTATGTTTTATGTTTACTGTGTTTTTGTTCCCTGTGGTGGCAAAAGGGAAGTTCAGATGTCACCTTCCTGCTGGTGGTATCTCTGCTAAGTAACATATTTTACACTCTGCTGTTGTTTACCTTGGCATGATTTAATGCATAGTTGGCCACAGGAGGAAAGACTTAAACTAGATTTGGGAATGCTGGCTCTGGGTGCCTGTCATCAGAGAAATTTTCCTGGGAATTCCCTTAAGAATTGCTTCTGCACTACCACAGATCCAGGACTCAGGTAAGCTAGTGAGCCCCATCAGCCTGGGGAAGGGGCAAATCCTGTGTCCAGTGGTGCCCCGTGGTTGCCAGAGATAACCTGCCTGCCTTTGTTTATTTAACTTCTCACCAGGGATGAAGAAGCCTTCAGTTCCCATGAAGAAGCTCTAGTCAGGAGACCTACACTGAGCTTTTTCGTGCATCAAAGATTACTTCCCTATGAGAATTAAAGGTATTAATTTATTACAGTTTTTGGTTGTTTTATATGTCTTATGCTGAGGTCAAATTTTGTTTTGTTCAAGGCTGTAGCAAAACCTCTCCTTGCACTGCTTTGAGACAAGCTTATCTCCCCTTTCTCATTTTGCTGCTCAACTATAAAGTAAATTCAGAGAACTTTTTTTTTTTTAGAAATAAATTCTCTTTATTTTAAAATCCAGACATATGTGCTTTATACTAAAACAGACACCAAAGGAGACTTGGTATTCGTCTCTGGTTTTAAGTAAAACTGTGGCTTTCATGGCTGTCTAACCAGACACAGGGATTTCAAGGAAACTTTACAACTTTATGTCTCCCTGCCAATGCTCAAGATAGTTTTGCAGGCACTTTGGCAATCTTTCTGTCAATGGCATCTCACAAGAGAATCCAAGAAATTTCAGAGATTTCCAGGGGTTAAAAAAAAAAAAAAAAGTTCCAACAGCTCTCCTCTGGCCACAGCACCAACTGCCCCCTCATTTCTCCATTGCCAATCTCTGCTTTGTAACAAGACCTGTATAATTTTCACAGATTCTTGAATAGAAGAGTCTTTAAGTAAGAGGAAATCTACTTTTTGGGCAAGCACACCAGTTATTTTTCCCAGGCCTTCCTGCAGCCACAGACTACAGTGGCACATGGAGTCATGCTTACAGCAGCTTTCTGTTATCCTCTTCCTTCTCTGCTACTGTGAGATTCTTCTGGCAGCAACTGCAAATGGCTGGTGACAGCCTTTGTCAAAGATGGGCATTTGTATTTCTTCTGGTGAGCTTTGTGTTCAGGCTGTCTTGAGAATCTGCCACCTTTACATTAAAAAAATACCGCTTCTCCACTGAGACACCAGGACCGAAGGACTCAGAAGATTTTCAGTCTGATTTTCCATAACAATTCAATTAGTTTTCTCTAAAAAATCATGAAAAAAAATCCCCAACCTAAAAAAATCAGTTCCAAATTTGTAACAACAGAAATGGGAGGGTACATAATATGGGTTTGCACCATAAATTAGTTAGAAATTATTTGCAGAGGATTCCTTGATTCAGGCTAGAATTTCAAAGATGATGCAATCAGGAATCTGAGATTTTAATTTGGGTATCTCTCTCCTTAATACAAATCATAGCACTGTCATGAGCCAGATTTGCTGTTGAAGACATTAGTGCTAATTAAAAGATTTCCAAATAAACTCAACTATTGCTGTTATCATCTTAAGTAAAATATTTTCAGCCTGCATTTTATAAGGCAAATGGCACTTTCATTTTCATTCCTCATTCACTGTGTCTTAAAGGAAGTTTTTCTCAATATTATCCCCATTTGTTTAATGTTTCCCTTTCAACAAACCAATGCTTGATGCTATTTAGAAATATTGTTTATTACTTGCAAGTATAGTGGTCCACAAGAATGTAAAAATAACATTTTATGTAAGGGCAGAAAAAAAAATGCAGATAGAGACTGGTATCTCCGAAATGAGGTGGAATGGTGCTTGTGTCTGATTCTGATATAGAATATTTTAGCCAGTGAAGGCACGAAGATACAGAGTGAGCTGTGGTGACACAAGTTAAATCCATTCTGGCAATTATCTAGGCCTAACAAAGTGAGTTATTTTCCTTGGAAACAAGAAAACTCAGTTTCTGTTTATTGTTCTTTAAATTTTGAGGGAAGTCTATGCAAAAATCTACCATCCTAGTGTGGCAAAACTTCTGACTAAACAAGTATTTGACATCTTTTTGCATCTGCTAGCCTGTGTTAGTTACTGAGCTCTTCCTGTCCTAAGTGCTGGAGAACAGGCCTTTGAACCTAAATCCACAGAGAACAGGATTCCTGTTTGTTTAAATAAGCAGGTAAAAATCTCATATTTTCAGTTCATGCCTTGAGTCCTGCTCCCCTTCTGCCCGAGGCTGTAATTAGCAAAGATGGCTGGTTGCTATACCTTTCCTACTCTTGGGAGGTTTTCCCAGGGAGGTGGAGAATGCGGGTTTGAATCCACTCCATCAGAGAAGGGAAACGTATGCAGGTTTCCCTCCTTCTGCACAAGAGCTTTGATGCTTGAGATATTGCAGACTAAAGGATGAAAAGGTATGTAGGGAACTTCATGGCTGAAGAGTGGTCAGGCATTTTCAGGAATACAAAGTATGATAAAGGCTTTCCGAATTATCAGTCTGTATTTAGTTGCCTAAATCCCATTCAAATCTCTCTTTGAGTATGATGATATTTCTCTTGGGATTCTTTGTCTCCAAGAACAGTTACAGTGGGAGAACAAATTCCTCAGAGCTTGCAAAACATTGGTGTATGGTGATAACCTGCGCTGTCCAAGGCAACTGTTAATTGAAATATGGCTGAGGGAGAGTACCTCAAAAATGTAGTATGTAACTTGGGATGAGCTTTTACTATTACATTTCTCCTGAAGGCTGTGGGCAGTGCACGGAAAAAGCCAAGAGCACTTTGTGAAAGGTAGTGGTGGTCAGAAGACTTAGAGAGAAGGATACATCACTCACCTGTTCCAGGTGAGAAACAAGTGAAACACAAATCTACACAGGAGTCTGCTTTAATCCATCACTCTATTTTATGAAGCATCACACAGCATTTTCAGCAATTAGCATTTGATAGCAGTTTAAGTAAGGGCCACAGGGTTATCTAAGGAAAAAGCCGACAACCTATTTCATCATCACTGAGTCCACACTTGGCAGCAGTGCTCTTGGAGGGCTTGGGTAGTACCCAGCAGTTGAACTATTTGAGGAAAATCGTGTAAATCTATAATCCAGTGGTAAATCTGCAAGACAGAAACATACCACATCTGATTAGCAACACAGCCTGTATCACATAAAAAACAAGCCTGTGATGAATAGCAGTTCTTCTTAAAACCTTGAGCTGTTTGCTCACCGGCATCAGAATTCAATTTGATTGCATGATTACACATTTATTTGACATCTTCAGCTGTTCAAAGGATTGACTTTCAGAGTTTATTCAACTGCAGTAAAGGATATTCAGTTCCTTGATTGCTGAAATAATGTTAGTCAGAGAAAATTATTTAACGAGTGCTTAAATACTAATCAAAAATCTTCATTGAGCCTAGATGCAGTTTTTCTCCCAATACACCTTAAAGTTCATTCTTCAATTAGTCATCCTTCTCTTTTACCTCAGCAATCTACCCATAAGAGGGTTACGTTTAAAACAAAGAATCAGTTCCTTTTTCTGTTTTTCATGGCTATTGAAGCAGGATTCCCAAAAGGCACCCACTCAGACCTTCTTGCAGTCCAGTGTTAACAACATTATTTTGTATCAAGCATTCTTAGAAATCTGCACTTGTAACTTGATGTACTCATCACTTCCAGTTTGTAAAGAACACTGAATGCATTAAAATAGCTCTGAACAGTCAAAGCTTTCTTTTCTGTAACTTTTCAAAAGCCTTTGCTGCCAACAGTGTCCCACCCACCCTCACAGCCAGAAAACTGATACTTCCTGTGCTCACCTCGTACTCAAAGAAACCAAATTAAAAAACATAGAAATAAAACTTAGTTTAAGAAACAATTACCTTTCCAATAAATGAAAAGAAAAAACAACTTCCCCCCAAACAGGGTTAGCTCCTTTTCAGGGTGTCTGTACAGAACGAAAGTAATGCATAAAAGTGACTACTAGGCTTATCTGTACAATAGCTTATGAATTGCAATTTTTAAAGTTTATTTTTAAAATTAAATTTGGAGTAAATTTGGGGAAGTGACATCCTGTCACTACATGCTACAATTTCCACGCCCCCCCCCCCCCCCCGCATGTGCCTGTAGGACTATCGACACACGCGCGCAAAATCCCCCCCCCCCCCCCCCCCCCCCAACAGCTTCTATGAAACAGAAACCCACAATTTTAGTAGTTTCGGCAAAAACAACAGGAAATCCAGTTCTGTCTCACAAGTGATTTGCAGGCAGGCACCAGGACAGCATCCAGGTCTGCAGCTTCAAACTCATATTGAACTAATAGAGCAACAAATGAGTACTTAGATAAAGCTGAAAAATCAGATAGAGGCTGGAATAAAGTAGGAATAGTAGGAAAGATAATTGGAAGAGAATTATTTAAGTGGGTGATTTTAGCTTGTCAAAGAAGTTAATTTTCTCATTTTGTCTGAGTCAGGGAAATCTCTGGAGCTCATTGTGAGCATGGAAGAACAGGCAGATGTTTTCCTAGTATGCAGAAGGCCCAGTGGATTTACTGGCTGCTGAGTCTATTTATGACACTCAGTTTAACACAAAGGTTTCAAAAATGACAAACTAAATGGAAAAAGAAAGCAAATATTTCCAAATATCTTTACAAGCTATAAAAATGAAATGTCATACAGTTACTTTTATAAAAAAGCTTTTACTAGCTTAATAGTCTAGCAGTCTGGAGTTTCCCAAGAGTAGTTTAATCAAAGAGCAGCACAAATGGGGCAGACTTGCTACAGAGTTGATAATTGCTGAGGAAAAGAATCAGCTGGATCAAAATGGTAATATCATTGGTATTTCTTGGTAAACTACAAGAATCAGCTTAAACACCCACACCATTCTATATACAATGCAAAATGCTCCAAAAGAGAATAATCACATTTTTATATATTCACACCTCGGTTTATCAATTTAAATGTTGCTTTTGTCTCAGCAAACTGACTTTGGAAGATGACTAAAAAATATCCATATACATTTTACAAAAGCATTGAAAAACCCAAAGCCATACAGTATTTGATAAGAAAGCCAATCTTGGGGAAAAAATAGTTGCTTATTTCCAAGTTGTTGTCTTGTGTTTTTTCCCAGTAAATTCTTCAGTGTTTGCTGTTGTGCATGCTCACAGCCGCTGCTGTGGTGATAGACCTTTGCATCTTGGCACCTAACCCTGATGGAGAGTCATGAATTAGGCAGAGGGTAGATATGACAACGAGGGGGCAGTTTGACAACAAGGCTCTAATAAGTCCTAACCTGCACTGATAATGAATTCAGCACAAAACTCATCCAATATTGCCACTATCACAAAAAACCCTAAATAGACTTGAACAAATGAAGCAGCCTGAGACTGGAAGAAGGAACTAGCTGACTCTACCCAATTTCTTGAGAACCACAGTCCCAGAATTTTTCTATCATTCTCAGGTAATTCCATCCAGACTAATTTTTTTTTTAACCCAAGGCAAAAAAGATATTCCCTTTAAGAGCCAAAGACTCCTAGAAACTTCAGACATGAAGGGTACCAAGAGGGTTCCAGAGGAATACAGAAGGTCCTAGATCTACAGAAATGCCAGTTATCAGATGTATGCCCCTGAGTTCCTGTCCCACTCCTTTCTTGGCTCCCACAGCAGCCTGAGTGCAAGTGAGTGATGAATACTGCTTTCCTTGATGGTGACCACTCAGTGGTGCTAGCATTTCCCAATGGCTTGGGCAGCCCTCACAGGTTACGTGGCTTCACCTGAGCTCAGAAGAGCTCCTGCCCTGCCCTGCCTCCCTTACAGGCCTCCAGCAGCCATGGTGTGAGCAAAATTACAACAATGGAATCTGAACTGTAGCTACTGTCAGTTACTGTGCTCCAGTTATCCAGATCCAGGTATTAAGCGATGTTAGGTACAACACTGTGTTCTGATGCTTAAGTATACTCATATCCATGCATGTACTCAGGAGCTATGGATGGATTTATGTCACAGCTACAACATCTCACTGTCTCCTGTGCTGTGCACTTAGTGTAGGCCAGCTAAATCAGTGCCACAAACTTTTATCACAGGAAGACTTGGAGTTCCACCCACAAGCAAGAAAGAGAAACCACAAGAAGAAGGGAAAATGTAATATTCTCAATGAGTGATCTGGAAAGTATTTGAGTAACTGAATGGAAGACAATTTTAATTTAATCCAGACACAGGCCTGCTTGATAAACTTACTACTCTAATTTTTTAAAATTTCCTTGAACAAACCAATAGATTAAACAAATAAAATCTTAACTAAGCACTTTAGGTGGATGTCATTGTTTTTCAATTAAAAACACAGTCCAAGACTGAAACAGATTTCTCCCAAAATACACAGCAGAAATGTCAGGAATCATTTTTCAGTATTGACCAACAAAAGCAAAGCCAACATTTTTTCACCATGACACCACAGCAGCATCCCTGGGATAAGTGAGAAGCTTTACAGAAAGCAGAACTCCCCCTCCCACCCTGAGGTCTGCTCCCTGCCAGTGAGCAGGGCTGGCGCCAGATGCTGCAGAAGCGTCCTAGTAAACAGCAGGGTTGTGTTCTTAAGTGAATCCAAATATATCCTCCGATTATCACCAAGGAAAAGACATGAGGAAGAGAACTAAAACCTTGTTAGTGATACCCAAGTTTGAAAAATATTTTTACACTGCTTAATTGTGCAAAATTTCAGAAAACACCATTAGAGCTCTATCTTACATCTCATCATCCGTGTGAGGTAATTATAGGGGCAGAGGACAAACCATCAGCTAGTATAAATTCTTTTCCTTTTACAGGACTTTCCATAATTAATGCTGGCTTAGAAGCTTTATTGTGAATTTTTCATTCTATTTCAAAATCACTGCTGAAAGAAAATATTAATTTCCTAATGATAACAACCTCTAATAACTGTTTAGCAGTGGAGTAAGTACAATTGCTGCAGGGGAACCCACCAGTTTGGCTGTGCCTTTGAGTGGTCTGGCTTGCCAGTCTCTGGGTAACCTGTAACAGGTGTTGCTTTTTCTTAAATGCTAAATGTCTTTTATCTCCTGACCCATCTCTGTTTTGTAACAGTCAAAGCAGCACTTGCACTAGAAGCTCAGGATGTGAGACAGCATACTAGAGGCAATAAGAAAAAAATCCCAAGGCCACAAATAGATTTCTCTGATAGCAGTTATTTTTAGAAAAACTTCTAAGGTTGGTTTTCCTAAACTGGAGGTCAGATGTTTGCTGTACTAAAGCAATGCTCCCAAAAGAGTGAAGTCAGCATGAGAAAAGCAGTCCTTCTGTCAATTACATGTATGTCAGTGCTGCTGTCTGCATACTCCATAACTCAGAAGATGAAGAGGAGGAGAGTATCTGGGAGCTGTATGGGAGAGGGGGGACTCCTCAATATAGGTTTGCTCCACAGGAGAAAGCTTCTGAGTTTGGATATAGATGGTGATACAAGCCAGTGCAGTTTACCCCTGGCCATGCAGGAATAAAGACTAAAACTACTCTCAGTCAAAGTGCAGGTTTGCTGCTTTCCTTGCACTTACAGAAGAGCTTTTGCCAACACAGGTGTATTGGTTGGAGATCACGCCTGTAGCACTGCCAGCAGACATCTGTGGCCTGAGCTTGGCCTGAGCCAGAGTTTCAGTGCCACTGAAGTTTGTCACTGGTTACTTTTCTGTGGTATCTAACACAGAAGACAGTGCCATTGGAGAAAACCCAAGTGGCAAACTGCAGGGATATATGTGCAGCAGCAGCTTCACTACCAGTTTTGCAGATGGACGAGTGCCTGGGGAAATGGAATGACTGTCCCATTATGGCTGCTGTGATTGCTTGTGGTGTGCAATTTTACTGTAATTATCTTGGGAATAACAAGTCACATTACTTTGGGTCTACCCTATGGCCAAGGGACTGCTGACCCCTTCCTGAGCAAAACAGCTGTGCACAAGGCGTGCACTAACTCGCAGCTGAGCCTGATAAGGGTCTGCAGTGAAGGAAAGCCTTAGGAATTCCTTTGCTGTTTTGGGTTTTCATGAGAAAACTCATTATTTCCACGTGAGGGAAATGTTTCTCCTTTTTGTTTTAGTTTAAATAGTGGTTTTTGAGAGTCTTGTAAGAAAATAGCTCCATGTAGTTCTTTGCTTGATATGGAACTGATCAGAAGAAAATACTGGACTATAATATTTTGAAATATCTAGGTGAAGACTTAATCTAAAAAAAAAAAAAGTTGACAAAATGCCAAGATCCTACCAGGGTGTGTTAGTCTTTCAGGGATCTGTTAATTAATTTCTGTGTGTGAATGACTCATTCTGGATCTCAGAGCAGGAGGAAGGGCTTCTGAGATAGGTTCAAGAAATTAGCCTGGAAACAAGCAATTTTTTGTTTGAGCTGACAGGCATTTCTGGTTGATAAAAAAAAAAAACAAAACAAAAAAAAAAAAACAAAAAAGAGATGCATTTTGAGACTGTGATGGAGCTACATTAAGACAAATGCAGAGATGATACACTCCTTTTCTTTCATTTTGAAGTAAACTCACCAAGATCAACCTTCCTCTCCAAACTCATGAGTTAATCTCATGATGTTCCCCTCTCTTGTAAAACAATTGTTTTCTTTCCCTTTCCCTGATTTTTTATCTGGAGGGGTGACAAACACTGTTTACCTTAAAATAAAAATCCACACAGACACACATGAAGACAAGGCTTACATAGTTTTTTGTGCCTGTGTGACCATTTTAATCTAGAGGGAATATGTTATACACCAGTCCAGAGTACATAAAGGTCCTTCCAGCAATGTTTTTTTTACATGTGAGGTTGCAGGTTATGTACAATTTCAACCTGGTCAGACGAGTATTTTCAATATTTGGTGATTTACCTATTTTCACACTCAAAAATTATCAACACTTTTTATTCCAACCAGGGTTTATAAAGTGTCAATCTAAACCCACCCCATAAGCCTGTGATCCAGTCAAAACCCAATTATACCTTTAGTTACAGCCTGCAAATGAAATTATGCTGCCTGAGTTGAAGGATAACTTTAAAACAGAAATGACTGAGTGGTTCCCCCTTTCTTAATGAGTTGCTCATGAGTTCTCCCTTTAATCTTTTTGAAGTGGCTGTACTTTGACATCTCATAGAGCAGAATAACGATGGCAGGAACATTTCTGTCAGCTATTGGCTAGGAAGTAATCTTTTGGGTTCTGCATGATTTGACACAGTCTTCAGGGGCACAAGTCAATACACCTTTGTGGAGGAGGAAGGAAAGCCTGACCAAATGGTAATACACTGCATACTGTCTTTTCTACACTGAAAATCACTATCAAGTGGTCAAATCCTGTGGTAAATACGAGGTCTCAGACCATTTTGGAAGTAATTAGGTCCTGAAGACTTTTTTATAAACTAGTCCTGATTTATTGAACAATAATTTTTTAATGGCTAAAATGCCATTTATTTTTGGTTTCAGCTGTATTTTTCAGATGAAAAAATAGATGCCTTATATTTGTTGGTTGTGTTGGGCATGTTTTTTCTTTTTTCTTCTAAAAGGAGAACACTGAAACTAGTTTCCTGGAACAGATGAATCAGATTTACATTATCTGATGCTTTTCAACTGACATATAGATCAAGATACTGTTTATACACTCAGAACACATATCTTCTCTCTATTCAGTTATCTTTATTATCTGTTTTTTTCCCCCTTGTATGAAACCTCAGGGCCAGAAAACCTCAGAAATGTTACTGATGTGTATTTACACCAATTTTCCACTCGGTGTAAGAGTACTTTTTTTTTGCATAAAAACTTTAATTATAAAAATGACCTCTTTGGCCTTGTAGCAGCAACTATTATTTGTAACAGCATATTCCCAAAGCAGTTTAAATCCTCAAAGCATTTTGATAAACTTAGTGTTTAGATGCTATTGTACAGATACAGACTTACACTGAAGTTGGCAAGCAAAAGTGCAGTTGTAAGATAAGGCATTAAATATGAAAGGTTACTGCTAACTAGCAATGCATAATATAGAGAGTTCTATGTGTTTAAGGGAATTATATATTATTGTATCATTTGAATAAGAGCACAGTTATCAGTCCAGTTACAGGAAGGACTAATTTAATTATCAAATGAGTTGGATTTTACTTTAGGAGATGTAATGTCAACGAAAAAACATAGAACTAAGGTGCAAAAACATGGGATTTTTTTGTTTCACTTCAGCAACAATTACAAATGTTGCTGTTCAGGATACAGAAATCAGTATATGGCTGATCAGTGATTAGTATATCACAAGATTAGGGAAATTCATGTCTTCCATGATAACAGCTGATTCCTCCAGGGCATTCACCTTTAAAATACATGTGGAAGATGGTGTGTGAAGTTTGCAATTTGTAGTTGATCTCTGCTGGGCAGACCCGTGTATCTGCAACCTGCATATTGCCAGTTCTGGAGCCCCAGCCACGGCTGCCTTGAGCTTTCCATTGTGCAGATAATTTGCAGCTCTAAGCAGAAACATGAACTTCTTTGTCATGGTTCACTGGCAATTTTATCATTATATTTATACAGCAAACAGGCTGACGACTCAAACTCCCGCAGAAAGTGGCAGGGATCTGTAGGCATCTTTAAAGAGACAGCTTTGGTTAATTGTAATGGAGATTTTCTTCTTTAGCTCTAGCTAACTGAAATAACAATAAGGCATGAAGAAAAACTTATGCAGCCATATGGGCAAACCCTGATACAATTTCATATTTCATGCAAGATTTAAAAAAATGCATTACACTCATGCATGACACAAGCTTGGTTATCAAATCTCCAAAGTGTGAAATGAACTCTGTCTCCATAAAACTTTTATATTTGCACTAATTCCTCTCTGAAATGAAATTCTCTTGAGCTGCAACATCGCTCAATCTCCTTTTCTTGCTTGCAGTAGTTTTTAATCCTATGACAAACTTCACCAGTCAGAGGTTATGAGACAAATTTACAACATTAGGTTAAGAATTATGAAATTAGAAAAAAAGTTTTGTATGTTCTCTTTATTACATTTTACAGCCCACTTTCTTAACCTTTTCTTTACAATGAAGGAAAAAAAAAAAACTTACAAAAATCCCCTCCATAGCTCTAAAACTCCTCATGGAATTTTTTGAAGTGTGGCTTTTATAAAAATACCAAATATAGTGAGATTGAAAGGCAAAGCATTAGCTTGAAATATGTGTATCATATTTTTCAATCAAAGAACTGTTAATCAAAAAACCTGTCAGAAATGGTTGAAATTACTGTTGGAATATCTATATGATGCAGGAAATACAATTATTAACATGGAGATCTGGAAATGTGGTCACGTGGTCACAGAGTAGTGGCTGCTGTGCTTGAAGGTAAAGTTCAGATTATTCAGGTAGGAAAGACAAGACTAATCCTCCTCTACTTGGCTCATACCTAACCTTCTGAAGTGGAGAAGGATGTCCTGAAAACTGTGGTTTATGCAGAATGTCATTTTTCAGAGAGACCCCTACACCTTTAATTTCCATGTGGGAGCCCTAAAACAACATTCCCACGGTAATGGATCCCAGTTTGGAAATTCTGTCTTATGATATCATTGTGCTTTAAAAATCTGCAAGGGAGTTGTAAATGAGGAGAGACTCAACAGCAGAAAAGCGGAGAAACAGATGGATTTGTGTGTCAGGCATGTAGAATAGAAGTAGGGACATTGGCTTCCACTACTTTATTAACCATGTACTGTCAATATAACATGTATCTGATTTCCAGTCCAAACCGATGGAAGTGCAGAGAAGGAATTGTAGAAGGTCTCCTTTGGGGAATTTTAACAATAAATGAAATATACTCTGTCATGCACAAAGAAAATGCCAGTTTCTCTTCAGGGAATCTGAGGAGAGTTTAGATGATGAACAGTGGTGCAATAATCTGCAATTCCAGTAACACCCTCCTTGCCAGAGGCGAGATTGAAGCTAATGCATCTTTGAACTGGTATTGAGTAAGTGAGTTACTAGCATTAAGTAATATTGAATATTCTTTGGAATAATCTTTTTCAATGTGTCTTGAGAAGCAAACCAAGCTGTTCTTTATGCACAGACACTCACTGCAGCCAAATGACAAGAATCAATCTTAAAGCCAGCACTGCAGCCATCTGCCACATTTCACCAAATATTTTTTCAGACCACAAGCATCCTGACTTGTACGTGACACTTACTACTGCTCACGTAGGTGTACAAAAGCCAGGTAAACATTGTTGATAGAGAAGCCCTTGTCAGCCCCCAGCTCCCAGGAGGCTGCAGTGCACCCCAGGGAGGTGGCAGCTTGTTTGGCTGGGTCAGGCTGAGCGAGGTGCTGCCAAGGCTGCGCCAGCCAGAGTTGAGCTCACACAGTCAGCACATCACTGGCTGGGAGCTGGGCTCATGTGGCCAGCATGGTGGCAGCCTGGCTGCACGCTTGGGCTCAGGGCATCTTGAGGAAAGGCCTGAGTTTTTGCAGCTTCGCAGTGGGAAGTCCTCTGCTGGTAATTGAAGCAGATGAATGGGAAAGGAAAAGCTGGAGAGCACCAAACTCGCATAACCCATTTCAATCTCTTCTAGCAAATAGCTGTAGCTAAGATATGATACAGCTGCAACCAAAAACTTTGGGGCTTGCCAAAGCAGGGGTTCTCAACAGCTTGCTGTGACAGGAGTCAGACAAGGTATTCAAGAGGAGTCAGGAATTCCTTAACATCCATAATAATGAACATCTGCTCTTTCACACAAACAAGAAATACCTCTCTCTGTAAGAAAGCAGAGATGTTCTCATACCTTCAACTTTGAGTCTGCTGTCCAGCGCACAGCTGCAAGTTTAAAACATTATTTCTCCCCTGCCCCTTAGCACTGGGGTTTAGCTTTTACGGACATGACCCCCTGCCCCAGCAGTGGTTCAATGCAGTGAGGGACAGCACATGGTGTCCCTCCTCATGGAGAATCAGGCCTTGCAGAAGCTCCACAGCTGATGGCAGGCAGCTATCCTACTCACTAACTGCCCAGATATGCCTTATGGGTTTGCACCCTTTCATCTGTAGCTGGAAAGCTTGTCATACATTTGAGGTTGAGAGGCCTTGTTTGTCCTTTAAACTGAGCTGTGGTTGGTGGGGATCTGGTTGGGAGGTGAGTTTCAGACTGTGGCTGGCCATCTTCTCTTGGTCAACACTTCCAAAGCAAGCCACAGCATGACCCTGGAAAGGGTATTAGATGGGAGTTTTATGGAAATTATCTCTCTGTTGGCATTTTCCCTTTGTATGTTTGGGCTTTGTGTCTTTAGGCTGAAATAGATTGCAAAATGGCAAATATCAGAGGCATAAATAAATTGTGGCATTCTATGATTTTTCTGTTTTGAGATATCCATACAATGTAAGTACACGTGTAAAATATGGTTTGCAAAGAAAAGGTCCTGCTGTAGAAGTCACTGCTGGGCAAGCCTGAAATGCTCTCTTGCAACAAACCTTTTATTCCTTGGTCTTATGCACGAAGCAGGCAACAGATGCTGAATGCAGGGGTTAGTAAAGTAAATGCTTGCTGTATTCTTCATTCATTTAATAATTAATTTATTCCTTTAGGTATGGGTCTCTACAAAGTTCCGTAATGCAAAATGATAGGTGGAGCACATGGGGGTCCTCATCATCACTTTGCAATCCCAGGTATGTACTGTAGCTGCAAAGTCACTGATAGGGGAAGTGTAACAAGCTAGATCAGTGAGAAACATTTTTGTGAGTATAACAGTCCCAAGTAACTTTGCATGTTTTTTGTTTTGAATGTATCACACCACTGAAAGTAGAAACAGCAAATCACAGTGGGGAAGTAGGGACTAAATTCAGGAACTAATCTACAGTCCAGTAAATGTTGCACCCTATCTATAATAGTGAATCAATTAAACACCTCGTATTTGCAGGCACAAACAAAACCTCTGGTATATCAGGCAACAATTAAAATCACAAACATCAAATTAATCAATGGTCATTAGTGCTAAGTGTTGCATCATATGAACAGAGTATTTTAAATGTGTTTTAGATATACGTAATCTCAAAACCAGATCTACACAACTGCAAACTTACTATGAATACTGCATGTTCATTAGAAAAAAGTCACAAACATCTTCCTTACCTGCTATTGCTTCCAGACTAGGGATTGCAATAGTGCTGTAAGTGCTAATACATTTACAGGACCACGTGTGAACTAAGGTCTCCTCTGCATTTTCCAGGCCTGGCAATCTGTCCGTGAAGAAAGAGCCCCACTGTTTAGATACAAAGTAAGGAACTTTGAGCTGATCTCCCTGAAAGAAAAATAAATAAATACGTAAGCTTAAAAAAAAAAAATATATATTTCTCTTTATCGACAAGCATTAGTTTAGGGAACTCTAGTGTTTTTCTGATGCTCTGAAGCCTATATCGTATCTCAGGAGCAATGTAACTTTAAAATATAAAGACAATAACAATACAATAACAATCCTCTTCCCATAAGTCCCCAAGTTCCTGTTTATACAATTTATGGATTCCGTAGGACATAAAAAGTTAACTGTAAATATTTTTTAAACCTTTTCAAGAAAACCCCTTCTATTTTCCCTGGTTTTTCTGTTTATGATAGTGTGAATTGCTTGTTGTATTTCTCTACTGGAGAGGCTGTGTTACAGCTGGGATCTCCTCCTGGGGGACAAGGAGCTTCGTCATGCTGGGTGGAGTAACTGCAAAGAATGCATCATGCCACCTGTGTTATCTGTTTCCGAGCTGAGGAATGAGTAAAAACACAGCCACAGAATCCATGGAGAGACATTCGGTTGCCTAGAAAATTGTGGAATACTATTTTTTTAATGTATATTTTCAGACAACAACATACTTTTTAAAGAAACCATTAAAGCAGCATTGGGAAAACTGACTTTTTACAAGTTCATCTTGAAACCTGCTATAAACTGCCATGAGTAATCAGAAAAAAATGCCAGGACACATCTACAGAAAGATGAAAAAATGGGAAACAAAACTACACTATAGAAAATCTGTTAAAGTAATTTGTGTGCAAAGGAACAGTCAGACCTGCAGAGCACAGAACAGATACTGCAGTTTGTGCCTCCAGGTTTGTGAACTTTTGTACTTTTTTCTCCATTTAACCTCTCTCTTAACAGTTTTGAGAATCTGCTGGAATCGTTTGTGTTTATGACAGAGGTCTGTATCTTTTGATCACAAGGAAGTGGTTGAGGCAGCTGAACAGACCACACCAGTAAACAGAGAGCCACTCTCTCCCTGAGCCTGTGCTACAGTTTTTCCTTTGAGTATAGATGAGGGGGGAAGTACTGATTTCAACACACGTGGATATTAATTTCTGTCTTCTGATGTAAATAAATTGGAAAAAACTCCTATAATTTGTTTCAAAATAAGCATTTAACTGAAGTCCTGGGCTTTTGTGGTTTTTTTTGTTTTTTTTTTAATGCCTTACACAAAGGCACTTTCTTTATTCCCCCTAGTAAATCTTATCTTTCCATGCCAATCTCAGGACTTTACATCAGTTATAATTAAGTTTAGATGCTCTGATGAATCAAAATCTGTTTGCCAGCTGGATGACACATGCAGGAAACTCTTAAGGCTGTTACATCTATTCAGGTGATTAATCAAAACAACCACCCCACTACTGGCCCACAAAAGCATTTGTACAAAAGACAGGGTCCTGTTTATTGACAAGAGAAAAGATGTGAGGGTTCTGCTTTCTGAAGTGAATGGTTAGTTCAGTAGACAATTAAAAATGTAACCTGAGGAAATGAACTGATTTTTACAGAAGTTTGATTTTAGAGTGGGATTTTCTTCCTTATTAAGGAGGAGGGAGTTAAATTTTGGATTTACAACCCAAGACCTTAGCGAAATCAAACCCAGTTAGATATGAGATTTGCCATCAAGTCACTTGGTGCAGAGCTTCCATCATTTTGCTGCTGGGCTTATCTGCACATGACAGGGCTGGTCTGGTAGGCTAAATCTTGATTTAAAATTTGGAAAGAGCAGTCAAAACTTTGACCACATCCCTACGAACATCAGACATTGCTGCCCCTTCCATCCCTACCTGATGCTCTGAAGATGTCCTTATCTCACCTGCAGTACACATTGTAGCCTGCAATGAAGGACAGGCCTTCAGTACATCTGTGAAATGAGGCAAAAGCCTCCTCTTACTGTGCCTGCTCACAAGCCTGGAGGCACATGCCCAGCAGCAGGGCTGAGGAGCTCTGGAAGATGCATCAGCCACTCCTGCAGTCCCCAGACACAGAGTTGGCTCTCACAGCAGGACATCAGACCCTGGAAAAGTGCTGGGCAATCCCTCTTTCTCATGCAAATCCCCCAGGCATATGGGTTTACTCTCTGGCATATTGGTCAGACAGCAGCAGATCAGATGTTGATTGTGTCAGTTCAGGGTACAAGGACTGGAAAAAACATCTACACTTCAGGGAAACAGGGATGGTACCAGAAATTCCCAAGTTCCAGGGCCTTCCTTCCACAAAGTCAAAACACCTGGAGTACTTGTTACCATCTTTGCTGTTAATAGAATAGACAGAATCAATTACTGTTAATAGGACCCTTGGGTAACACTGATTTGTCAGCTTACAAATGACCTTTTAAAAATACTAATTATCAGGGAGCCAAGCTCTGAAATTTCTACATTTCGTAAAGGGATGAAAGAAAGAAAGATGTAAAGGAGACAGGAGTGGAAGATCAAGCCGTTAGTATTTTTAAGGGCTTTATTTAGATGCAGAATTGCCATCTATGCCATAGCAAGCACAGAGCCTGAGGAATACTCTACTGCATCCAATATGAGTGATGGTACTGATGATTTTATGCTTTGTCCCGAGGTAGTTACACACCCCTGACTCTTGATGCCAGAAAAAAATCAATGCTCAAAATACAGTTTTTCTGGTGTAATAGTACTTGAGATGTGCTGACCACAACAACGGGATGTTCCTGAACCACGCAAATGGACAAGGCAGCCACTGGCCTGAATTCTGTTGCACAGAACCTGCCCTCCTACACATCATGCAAATATGAAACATTTCACACATGAAATTGCACCTAAACTACAACAGGGATTACCATAAGCAAATTTAAAATAAAATGTGCTGCACTTCAGGGTGTTGCCCTAGGAATATTGCTTAACTCACCAGGCTTCACAACAGCACATCAGGTTGTTCCTGGAAGTACTGTTAGACAAACAGAACCAAAAGGCATAAAGGAAATCGCCTTGTCTATGGTCACACCAAGGGAGTTAATGGGAATACAGGGGGATAACAGCCCTGACTTCTACCACAAACCAGTCACTAGGCAATATTGTAAAAATTAAGTTTTCCCTTCTAACTACAAAATTATCATCTATATCCACCAATTAATTCTTTGATTTCTGCTCCATTCATTCATATAAGCCATTCACTTACACACTGGCAGCTCCTCTGTAATAATTTTCCTCGAAATCCTGGGACAAATTCCAGCTTTCCTTTGAGTTTTCATTGATGGAACTGATCACGCATTTAAAGAACAGAATGCAAAAGCAAAGCCTCCAGCCAAACAAACAAACCCCCAATTCTAGGAAGGAGGGAAATCTTATTTCAACACAATGCCTTGTATTTTTATTCGCCCTGCATGCTGCAATTTACTTAGGAGCCAAGTAACTGCATAAATAGTTTTTAGTTTACTATTCTCTTGCTTACTTGGTTATGACTCATGTACTTAAAAGAATTGCAGTTGGTACCATAATTTCACAGTTATGTGTATCTGGCTTATATCATGCATTTAACTGAAGGGAAAAGACAAAAACTGCAAATGAAAATGGAAATCACAAGTCTCCCACTTGGTGTGTGAGGTGGTTGTTCTCTTCCCTTCTTAGTGTTAGTGATGAAACACCAGCCAAACAACTAAAACCAGATTTTTGTAATTTCTTTGTGAAAGATGCAATTGCCAATTAAAGTAATACTTTCTTACTTTAATAGTATTTCATAAAGAGTGATAGAATTGAGAGTTGTATCATGTATTAAACTTTCAGTCCCTCTCTGCACACTGCACATGGCATGGAATATCTACAGTAGCACTGTATTTTATTGCCGATGAATCCTAAGGCCGATTAACTAGATGACATCTAATCTGTTTGTCACTAATTTTCCAGAAACACCTGACTTTGTACAATCCTTTGAATTGGCTTTTCTCCCTTCTTAACCAAAGGGTTAATGGGAGAAGTTTCTTGGGGGAATGAAAATAAAACTCTCATAGGTTTGTAAAGGGAGTCCCTTTGAACTAGTCCTGTTAAGTTAGTGGTGCCCAGTCAACTGCAGAGATATGGATGTGACCTGTTGTTCAGACTCCAGTGAGCAGCATGGTAATGAAATAACACCACTGACCTGCCACGGCCCCCCAGGTTCAGGTTCCTTTAATCAACACAATTCATTTCTCCCTTGCTTGCTCGCTGTCACTGCTGGCGGATGTAAACGGAACAGGGGTTGTATGTGGTAGGGGTGGTGTCTCCTTGAGATACTGCAATCTCTTGTCAAGAACGCTACAGTGTCAGTGAAATGTCAAGCACCTGTCTAAAAAGTCTCAATTTGCTGCCTGACAACTGCTGCGATAGAGAAGATGGATCTTGTGAGCAGTCGAGCAGAGGTGTTGCAACAAGGGAAAACCAAACCATCATCGTGGGCTCGGAAACAAATCAATCCATTACTCTTTGTACTTCCAGGAAAAGAACCACCTTCTGTCTCTCTATTTAAAAATGTGTGCTTCAAAAGCATATATTGAACATGCTTAAGAAACCATGTTGAACAAATCCCCCACACCTTAAGTTTTATGCAGCAATGCAACAGAATCTCCAGTCAGAGAATGAACAAATTTATGGAGGATTTGAGTTGTTTCCAAAGCATTAATTATTTAAATCGAATTGTATTAACCTGTATGTGCTACTAGCTCTTCCTCCCCCACCTTCCTTTCCTACTGAGAAACACATTCTCTGGATAGGATACTGAAATTTTTTTACTTCTTTTTTTTTTTTTTTTACAACCCAGGAAAAAACCTGAACATTAAAGATTACATTTCCTCATTTCAGTGACTGTAATGTCCTTGTCTGACCTTAGTTTAGAAATCAGGATAGTGGGGGAAAATATGAGATATCTCTATTAAAAAAATAAGATACAGATATCACATCTATATTGTTTTAGTCCATTGAAGAGACCCTTTTCTCCATTAAAAACAGGAGGTTTTATAACACTTGGATTAAAAACATACGAAGTATAAATGCACTCCCAAATCTTCTCTATTGGTAAGTTAACTTTTATTCACAAAGACTAATTATTTTAAAAGAAAAACAAAGTTTAGTGCATTACAAAGAAAAGTGTGATAAGCATTTGTATTTCTCTGCAATTAGAAGAAAATGACCTATTTATTTAGTAACATATGAAATGAAGAGACACTCCAAATGGAGAGTGAAGCTTCGCTGTAGTTCCTACCCACATGGGACATACTGGAGGTACAGTGCTGCCTCATCACCCATCTCAGTGCTGTTTCCAATCTACTTTGCTCTTTGGCAGCAGAGGAAAGCATAAACTATAGTAACTTCCCACCTTCTGTGGGAGAATTAGAGGGTAACAGCAGTGCTAAGGCCCTGCTTCCTAACTGTGATCAACCTGAAAATCATTTTATCTGAGGTAACTATCAGTAAGTTTGCACTGGGCCAGATTTTGAAGCTGTCCCTCTTATCTGAGCACAGCTGTCACCAAAACAACAACCTGTGAGGGAAGCAGCAAATTAAAAGTTATTTGTATATAAGAAAAGCACAAACAAACCATATTTCACACAGAGAGACAGCAACCTTCAAAACAATGTAATAAAAATTCCTCTGTGTTTACAGTTGCTCACAACACACA
Source organism: Onychostruthus taczanowskii (assembly GCF_017590055.1). Lineage (NCBI taxonomy): Eukaryota > Metazoa > Chordata > Aves > Passeriformes > Passeridae > Onychostruthus > Onychostruthus taczanowskii. Next base: position 1,732,627 of record NW_024505892.1, on the reverse strand, counting down.
GGGAAACGTCATGAACTCAGCAGAGTTCAGGCACTGGACTTGTGACAACTGGGCTTGTAATTTTTCCTTGTGGGATGGAGGGATCCTGTTACTAAAAGTGTTCTTGCTAAGGGAGAGCACACACAGCTCCTTTTCTGAGATCTGGTTGAGCTCTAGGTAGAGGTGCTGTGCTACCCACACATTGCTGAGCTGGGACAGAACAGCATCCTCCTGATAAGACAAGGAGGACACATCTGTGGGGGATGCTGATGCTGCCAGCACCCTGGTAAGACAAGCAGGTTCATTCTTAGTGCAGGTGACATGAGGCTTTTTTGTAATTTACTTTATTCTGTTCCAGGAAACATCTGCAGGAGCCCTTACCTCATATTTTCCTTTCTTCTCCAAGGGCTCAGATTCAGCTTTTGCAGGCACTGTACCTTTGTCCCCTAGAAGTTCCTCTAAGATGAAGACAGTCTCCCAGTTGCTATAGTGATGAGCTGGGAAAATATCTGAGTGCATACTGTCACCAAAATAAACAACCTGTGAGAGAAGAAGCAAATTAGAAGCATTGTACATGAGGAAAACACAAGCAAACTTTATTTCAGAGAGAGAAAGAGAGCCTTAAAATGACCTAATAAAAAATTCCTCCATGTTTACGCTTGGTCAAGACATGCAGAGATCCTATTAATGTCAAGTTTAGGGCTTTATCTTCAACCAGCTCCATAAGGGAAAGGCTGGCCCCACACAACCTCCATGCTCTCACCCTCCAGGGGCATTGGAGAGGGATGCCTAACAGGGACCAGCAAAAGGAAGTGTGAGTATTTTGGCTGACAGAAATAGCCTGACGGGAAGCAGTAGAAAGACTACCAAAAAATACACTAAACTGGAACAAGCTCTAGACTACACTGGAAACAAGACAGAACATTTTTCTTGGTGACTCAAAACTCTTCTGTGTCTAGGGAGAAATTTATTCACTATGAAAAATGTTGTTACACCATCTTTTGTGGCATTTTCACCGATCCAAACCTGTACTTAACACACTCCTAATTTTTAGTGATGCCACCTTTTAATCTATATGATCTATTTCCTCAGGGACATTTCCTGATTACAACAGATTCTTCCCAAAGCTGCTGAAATGTTTACCCTGCACACAGAAAGTTTACATCTAGAAAGTTTACATATTCTACCAATAAGACAAATATGCTATTTCCATTTCTGGGCTACAGGCTGTTAGACAGCAGCAAGTGTAACCAGAACAGAAGTTTGTGACCAATCACATCAATAACTTTAATGAAAGTTTGTCTGGTGAATTCTTGACTGAAACAGGGTATTTTCAGAAAGATTGAATCTCACTTGCAACATACCTTGGGATCCAACTTGCCAGTCATTTTCTTCAGTAGATCATAAAGCTGGATAGCATTACCTTGGGAATACCAACCAGGCTTGTCCAGTGACAGCAGAGCCTCCTGCTCCTCGTCATTTTCTGAAATCACCAAGCCAAATTGCACGCTATGAGTGAGACCAGCCCATCCTCCTGTACTTGTGAGATGTGTGAGAAGCTGCCTGTGCAAAGCTGATCTGTTTTGACATTAAACCAGCTCCCGTGTCTGGCTCAAGTTCTGGTACTGACTGTGGATTCAGTCAAGGTGTTTGGCAGCTGGAGGTAAGCAGACACTTGTGAGAAAAGAAGCAGCTGAGCCTTGTGTGCACTGGCTACAGAAGAAGACCTAGGGACTTAAATTCATGGACTTTGCCACCAAAATACTGCAGCAGTGAAGGCAGGAGGCCACACAGACCAGACTGATGGAGCTGCCACAGATGAAGGTGAAACCATGATGCATAAAAGTGACCCACAGTTTTTAAGCACGGATATAAACCCAACAAAACAGACTGAAGTAGCTCTTAAGGGCATTCACCAGCCTTGGATCAGCATAAAAAATAAGCAGTTCCAGTTATCATACAGTTTTGAAGAAATGATGAGTGGACAAATGATGAGAGGACAACAGCCCCAGTGTTGCTGATGGTGGTATAATTCAAATTGTCATGTACCCACTCTGGCAGTGTCAGCAAATTAGAAAATTCAGTAGAAACTGAAACTCCCTGGTCATCACCCAGCTCTGCCATAAGCTTTGTCTCTGGCTGGTTTCAAAGCATGGATCTGTCCCAGTGTCCACGTAAACTTGTTGCTTTTTCAAATCCATGTGCTATTGCCAAATGAACTTTAGCTTCTTGCTGGAGCCAAAATAGCAGTCTCAATGAACCGAGAAACTACAATTCCATCAGAAATATTAATATTAATGTCTTTTGTCTATTGAACTCATGAAACAAAAGGCTGATTTTGTTATTTAGTCTCAACCATGTCTTAATTTTATGCTAGAGACAGAAGAGTTAGAAAACAATACAGTACTTAGATCTGACTTAGGTGTAACATCTGAACTTCAGTTTTTCTCTTGCTTTACAGAATTTTTCAAAGTACTTAAAATGTTTTAGGAATAAGTGGAAAAGAGCAACTTCTACTTGGTTAGAGACTGCTGAAAGCTGAAATGCAAATTTTGGAGAACAGTGAAATGCTAAGACAGCTTTATGTTTTAAGAGCATTGAAGATGTACATGGCACAATACATTATCTTTGAAAGAAATTAAAAAAGAAGCAAAAAGAGGGAAATGGGCATGTGGAGAGAGGAATGAAAACATTCTTTAATATTATGACTCTACAAATTTGAAGAAATGCAGACAAAATGATTCTATATTAAGACTGTTTTATAAACTAGGAAAAAACAAGGAAATTCAAAGTTGACATTAACAATTCATGCAGAACTTGTGTGGAAATGTTTTCCTCTGTTCTTTGGAATGTAACACTAATTACAATAACAATAAATATGATGGCATCCGTTAAAAAAAAATATCTTAATTTCCTGACTATTAAAATCTTTGATCAAACAACTTCTGAACAAACAGAAGCTGCCGTAACAGTAAATTTATTTTATATTCCTTGTATTTTTAGACGTATTTGGATGGTTGGCTGAACAAGTAGACACAATCTTCAAATTACATGGACATAGAAAAAGAAATATATGAAAACAACTCTTTTGAGATGCTATAAAGTTTTTTGAAATTTTTGAAGATTTGTATAGCTATCATTGTCTCTCCATTTAGTCAATCAGAAAAATTGACTAAATTACGCTTTTATGAGGTATTTTCTGAATAATGACATTGCATTTGCAAACAGAAGCCCTATGTATTACAGCAGTTTCAGGAGGCTCCAGTAAAGAGCAAAACCCTGCTTGCCACCTCTATGGAATGGCATGAGGGGAAGTCCTGGCTGCAACAATTCACTCTAATTACAAGGTAGAAGACCTCTTGCTCTGTGAGAACTATTACTGTCTCCCCTAGCAATGAGATTCATCTCACTTAAGGCATTTGGAATTTAGGCTTCTAATGCTTCACAATCTGACCTAGCTGGCCAGGAACCTGTGGTAGGCAAAAGACGGTGCAAAAAGAATTTTCTGGGGTGCCAGCTCTGGAGAAGGAAAGGATTTAATTAAGTGAAAAACTTTGACTATAGGCAATGAAATAAAGGGAAATTAATTTCCCCTTTAGAAGGAGGCAGCAAACAGCACTGCAGTGTCTAGTTCATTATGGGAACACTTCGATTTTGGAAGGAACTTCATAAATTTGAGGAATTAGGAAAGGTCCTTTAAATTATTTGAGTTGTAGGGTCATAGGGATAACAACTCTGAATGGACAAATCTTGTCTTGAACCATCTCATATGGCTGCTTGTGCTCATACATCAAGGGGCGACTGTCAATTTTATCACTCTAATCTGGAGTGGAAGGAAATGGAAGGTGTTTTAGTTATGATAAGTCATTAACGAGAACAGTTTCTAATTTGCTTACATTTGTCCAGTGGCAAAATACAGCTAAGAAAATTATACTTCAGCACCACCTTTCAAGGCTTTTTGTAGAAGTTCTGCCATGTAAAAAATTGATACACAACAACTTAAAAACCCATCAATGACACCAATGGCTCTGGCCTTGTATCCTTCAGATGGTAGCTACATGACAGCGCTGAAGAAATCTGCAAATTTCCTGCAAAAATGTTGCTTAAATGTGATTATGGTAGTTCCTAATACACATAAGATATTCCAAGCTGAACACTGGCTACACTCAGTCAAGAGGAAAACTGCTGCTGCCCTGCTTTCCACTTTGCTGTTATTGATTCTTAGAAGTTCATTCAAAGGTCAGAAATGCTATAAATATTCTTCCAGCAGGAAGAAACTTACATAGGTGGGGATGCTTTAGGTCTTATAAGCTAGGAGGAAAAGGAGATGTCCTGACAATTTCAAACAGACTGGGTAACCAAAAAGAATTTCTCTGATGATTTAGACAGAGTGATTTGCTTCCTTCTGAAGCCTCATACAACACTGCAAACCAGATTCCCGGCTGTAGACTGAAAATGTGCCAGGTCAAGAAATGTAAACGTACCAAGCAAGTAAAATTAAAATAATTAAACACAGAGAATCATTCTATTAAAACACTTGCCCAAACCTAACTGTGATTCAGAGCAGTCTTCCTGAAGGGAAGTTACTGTTCCTTTTTAAAAACAAACGAAAGCTTAACTCATGCTGGGGCAATATTAACATTGCTGGGATGGCAATTTCCATATAACTTTGTCTAACAGCTGGGAAATGGTTTCTGATTCAGAAATATACTCTCATCACCAACAAAATATAAGTTTTTTTCAGATAAACCAATTCACTAACAAGACTCAATATCCTTTTTCTTGTGAGAATTTTCTTGTCTAACTCTAAATGTGCATTGCAGCTTTAAAGCATGGCCTGAGGAACATCTGGTTTCATTCTGAATGATTATGCAAAAAGTAATCAGTGAAGCTTATTCTCATTTAAATGACAACTGATGGTAATTTACTTTGGCAAAGAGTCACTTTTTGGGAACGACTTTGCACAGCTTGCTTAGCGCCATCTGCTCTGTGTCCTCTTATGGGTTATACCTGCTGAGATGGAAAGTGTCTGAGCCTGGGGATCTATCCCCAGCCTGGCTGCTGTTTACACTGTTACACCTCAGGCCATGGGATAGGGCCCTTGGCTGGGAAGCACAAGGTTAAGAGAGAAGCTGAGATGAGGTTTAATTTATGCTTCAACACTTACTCACCTATACTGAGCCACACCTACACCCAGGTAAATTTTCTTCAGTTCACCACCCCTGAGGAACCACCTGTGCTGCTCCTCTGGCTGCATGCCCTGCAGTGAGTGCTGGCTGCACACTGGGGCCAGGACCCGCCACTGACTCACCAAAAAGCCTGAGGACAGCTCACATCAACTTGACTGGGCAGACACTGGAGCAAGAAAGCAATTCCAGGTGCCCAGAGGTCCTGCCAGCTGAAACTGTGCTGGGTTTAACTACAGTGCACATACAGCTCCACTACAGCCCCTCCTTCTGCCTTTCTCTGGACAGCCTTTAACCCCTTTCCACACAGACCTAGTCAGACTGTCTATTAGGGTTATTTTTTTTCTCTTTGAGCTGTACAGTAGTATGAAAAACATGTGACAATTATGTAGCTGCTCGTGCCTGTAGCTGCTCCTGCTTCTTCTTGCCCATGGGCAGCTCTGGTGGGCTCTCTCTGCCTGCGGGCACCTCGTGCAGGTGGGCTCGTGTTCAGCACGCTGAAGCTCTGGTTACCAACATGGGGGTTACTGTAAAACAAATCCATTCTCTGGTCCGCAACTATCACACTGATATGCCTCTCTGCAATTTAAAATAATGCCATTTCAGACCCTGAGGGCATTAATATAAAAGCTGGGTTATGTTTCAGACTTGCAAACACAGTCTGATTCTGGATAGCATTTTGAGCTCTCTTATGAGAGACAAACTCCTTTCCAAAAGGGAAATCACAGAAGGAAAGTGCTTCATTTTACAAGGACAAAGGGACCTGCACAGGTGGGTTCTTCCACATCTAAGGGTATAACAAGATGGAATGACATAAGCTGTACAGTTTCCCTGTGGGCATGTTCTCCATGAAGAAAGCAAGCACTTACAAGACTACTGGAGGTAAAACTTCATATCCTGTGGCTACCCTTCTTAGGGCACCACCCAAAACTCCTGTGTATAGACCAATCAACTTTACTGTGTGGTTTCCACAATTCACTCAGGTATTAGTGTGTGTTTTACCATCCCTGAATCGCTTCTGTGCCCTGGAAGCAGCTGTGAAATCCATCTGCCTGTGCACCAGCACTTGCCAGTCCCCTGTCTGACTGCAGGGAAATGATAAAGAACAAAATATTCCCTTAACTCCATGTGCTGAAAGGAAAGGTTAAGGCTTCCCAAAGTGACTGGTGATTTCAGCCATCTCCATTCTTGGCCGTCCAATCCGTTTTTTGTGGGTTTTTTTGTTTCCCCCACCCCACCCCAGTAAAAGCCTGAAGATCACCTCCCCTTCTTGCCTTTGTATCATTCTGCCTTTTTTGAGGTGGCTTGTAGTTGGTGAGATGGAGGTTGAATTAATCAAAGTAAAAATTCAGTTTTAAAAATTGGAACATGATTTTAAAATTTACATAGGCAGTGATACATCTTTCTTATGCTTAGCAATCCCAATATGAATGTGTTCGGTCATATGGAAGACTAAATAACAGTACTACTAAAAACTGGCAATGCTCTGGAAGAACACCACAAATAAAGCTGAGGAAAAAATACAGATACCACCCTGTGGAAAAAAGAAACTATTTCATAATAATTCATAAGTAACTGTTTATCACATTACCAACAATTACTTTTCTCAGGAAGGACTTCTGTCCTTCCACTAGTTTGCAAGGCCTGGTAAAACCAAAGTAAAAAAAAATTTGTATTTTGTGTATTTATATTTGTGTATTCTCAAATTGCCCTGGGCATATATAAAAACCACAGAATCCTCTGAGCAGAAATTAAAAAAAAAAATTTTTTTTAGTTTTACCAAAACTTTTTACACTTCTATTAAAATCTGCCTTACTGCTTAAATTGTGCCAAGTAACAGGCTATGTAGAGATAAGATTGAAGCTTTACTTGATTACAAGAAAATCAGCAGTTCCTTTAGAGACGTCAGCAAGTAAGTTCCTCTGGAGTTTTTCTTGTTCATAAGAAAATTAGTAGTTTCTTTAGAGAAGAATCAGCAAATAAGTTTCTCTAGAAGGTTTTGATTGCTGTGTTACAAGAACTGAAAATAACAGTAATTTGTTTTCAAAACTGTCACAGCATTAACTTTCTGCCTTCCCAGAAACAGTGTGGTTAACAAAGCTGTTCTGTTTGAAACATTGATAAGATGAAATACAAGCAAGGCCATTTTTTATCAGGAAAGAAAAATCACTTTTTGGAAAATGACTCTCCTACAGGTTCATTTTTAATTGTAGTTCATGTGCAAATTTGGCAAGACTTTTCTGTAATTTTATTTAATTGCAATTATAAAAAAGAACACTTATACTCTGCAAGAGTAACATGGACATAAATACACAATTTCACTTCTTCATTGCATGTATTTTGTAAGAGTTTTCTTGTTCTGTTTTGTTTTTTTAAATTGGGATCTTGGAAAGGTACAAAATGGAATGAAAAGAAATAAATTCCCTCTCTAGAGCAGTTTTATTCTGAATCTCATTAGTTTTGTAAAAAGATCCAGAGCCTTATAAATGAGGAACTTTCAATATTCAGAAAAAATAACCATGTTAAAATTAGTACTATAGTCTTCCTAGAGATCCCTATATAATTATGGAGAGAGACAGGCTTTTCCAGAAAGCAGTTCCAATTAAAGTAAGTTAGGAAAGGTAGGTAATTGGGAAAAAGCCCCTGATATGAACATTCCAGGTCAGTTCAAGCACTTGTCCATAGCTGGTCCTACCAGGGAGTACATGAGGTGGAAGCAGAACATGGAGGGAAACAGAGAAGATGAGATGAGAGCTACCAGACAATTCTGACCTAACATGTCACTTCAGAAAAATGTCTCAATTAAAATCAAAGTGAAACACACAAAGCATCTTCTTTGCACTGTGTAGTCTGTAGTTGTCCAGTTTATCTGAACTTTTTAAGTCTCTCTAGTATTACCTCCTGAAATAAGGCATATTGAAATTTGCTCTTGGACCATACTTTTCCCCACTGAAAACTGACACTGAAGTGTAATGGGGAAAAACCTCCCTGCCATCATTTACTTTGGCCTTAGACTTTAAAAAAAAAACAAACACCAAGGACCAAAAAAAGAACAAAAGTTCTTTAATCCTCACTTACAGAAAAACTAAGACCTTTTTTCCCCTGTATCTTAATACTTCAGGTATAAAATATATGTGAAAACTGGAATAGACAATTTGATCCTGAAGAAATGTGTCCCCACAAAGCAATATAGGGACCCTGCTGCAAAGGTCCTTAGCTTTTCTTTTTTTCAATTCCCTAAAACATGTAATTTCAAAGGGAATAAGGATTGCACAGGAGACATGAGCATGCATAGTTTTGCACATACTGATTTACCTGGAATACACAATAGACTTTTTCATTAACTTTTATATGAAAACTATTTATACAACTAGGTTGATTTATCATTTATAAGTAGTTCCATTCTTTTTTCCTCTCTTATTACACTGCCTCAAATCCCTACTTTAATTTTATTGATTTATGCTGTCTGAAGTTCCAGCTCCAAATATTGGCTGCCTCTGAACGGGGGGCAGTTTGATATCAACCTTTAAGGACTAACTTAAGATTCTAAATACAGAAAGACAAATTTGGGAATTAAAAATAAATAAACAAATAAACCCACACAGCTCTCTGCCTGTTAGTAACTGTACAAGTATAGCTGCAGATAGTGGATAATAAAGCCTTGCTCAGCTTTAGTAATTAAAAAGAAGAACCCCACCCAACCCAGTATTTCTTGCACGAACTGGATGCCTTAGAGTAATCCTTTTTTTTTTTTTTCCCCTCTGGAAGTACAAGCTAACATCTGAGACTATTGAGAGAGGGGTTCTGGCTTCTGTTGACCCAAGAATTCTTTTTATCTCACTGTAGCAGAGAAACATTTCATTGCACACGTAAAAATCATACTGATATTAAACCTATTTGAATACGTCTGTCAGGGAAGACACTACCTCAGCATTGCTTCACACATGTATTAAATAGTGAGTAGTTTTTTAGGTTACTCATAATACTTGGCACCTCAAGTAACAATCAAAGAAAAAAATTTCATTAGAATATAATGGAATTAAATAGTTAAGGACCATTTTCTCCCAGAATATACAGCAACTGCCACTAATAGTTTAAAATCATATATATGCAAGAATATGAAATATACCCACAATCACACTGTGTGGTTTTGTTCAGCAGCAAATACACTTTTTTCCTGATATATTTTCTGCCTTATATATTGTTTCCCTTTGCTTAAGAAATTGTTCAAGAGGCACTGAAAGGGTTTGGGACCTAACACTCACTTTAGACTCCCCCCTTGGAGTCCTACCTCTGTTCATGTATCATCAAAGAACCCTAATGGTGATTTCACAATTTTTTTTTGCAATGAGAATGATTTTATTAGTCTCTACTGCATCTTCTATTATTACTATCCCTTCTAGATAAAGACATTACAAGAGAAGGGAAGGAGAAGGTGTTAGTATGTGATGGAAGACAGAGATGTGACAACAAGTTCACTCTTGAGGTCTGGGGACAATTTCATGGCCTTGTGGATCACAGTCTTGGATGAATTCAAAGGAGGGACAAAGAATATGACAGGGTAAGAAAAACTGGCAGAGATTTAAGAAGCTGTTTAAGGTCTGCTAAAGAGCCAGGTGTGTCAGGTGACACCATAATGAAAATCAACACGAAACCTTGTTCCTGTAGGATCTGTTGAGATACAGTACAACTTCATATTTAATAAACAAAATGAAAAATATTAGGAAGTGAATGTTCTAGCAAACAGGAAGAGTTCTTACGTGTGAAACAGTCCCTGTAAATCTCAGAACAATGCAACTGGGCTGGAGATGGCAAGCAAAACTGGAAACTATTCCTTTCTGGCAAAGTATATTTAGTTACCCTTTGAAGGGAAGACTAATATGAAAAGATCTGTAATAATGAGTCTTCTGAAGAAGTAAAAGAGAAGTGATTCCTCTAACACTTCCTAAGGCACATGGAGGACAGGGAGGTGAGTCCAGCTAGCCAGCATGGCTTCACCAAGGGAAAATCCTGTCTCACCAACCTAGTGACTCTGTAGTGGAGTAACGACAACAGTGGATAAGGGAAAAGCTATAAATGTCATTTATCTGGACTCCTGTAAGGCCTTTGACGGGGTTTCCCCCAACATCCTTCTCTCCTGAGACCTCACTTGGAGTACAGCATCCAGCTCTGGGATCTTCAGCACAGGAAGGACACAGACCTACTGGAGGAAGTCCAGAGGAAGGCCATAAAGTTGATCAGGGGGATGGAGCACCTCTTCTGTAAGGAAAGGCTGAGACAACTGTGATTGTTCAGCACGGAGAAGAGAAGGCTATGGGGTGACCTAACTGCAGCCTTGAAGGGAACTTACAGGAAAGATGGGGCAAGAATATTTACAAGGACATGTAGCCGCAGGACAATGGGAAATGGGTTTAAATTGAGATATTAGATATTAGAAAAAAATTTTTACAGTGAGGGTGGTGATGCACTGGAACAGGTTGCCCAGGGAAGTTGTGAATGCCCCTTTCCTGGAGGTATTCAAGGCCATGTTGGATGGGACTTGGAGCAACCTGGTCTATGTGAAGGTGTCCATGTCCACAGCAGGGGGGTTGGAACTAGATGATCATCAAGGTCCCCTTCCAATCTATGATTACCTTTCCTGATCCTTATCTGTGCATTTTGTATGGTTTGCAAAACCACTTGGGTGTTTATATGAAAATGTGCTTTATCTTGTTTCTCAGAACTAAGGGCATTGTGCCAGATCTCTCTATGCAGGAATTTCACAGATAAAAATCTCTTGCTACCATTATTCCAGAAAAAATAATAATCTTGGAGCATTCAGCCTTAGTCTGGCAGTATCACAGAGGCACCTGGAATCTGTGGACAGTAATAATATATGAAGTGGTTTCACAGCAAATAAGAATCAAGCTAGAATGAACATGTTTGCTAATGAAGAGAAAAAGTCCTGGGGTTCCTAACTCTACCTAGCAAAACATACAGCATACATATTGAAGTTTAAGACATCTGGAGCCCAATGTGAATAATAAAGACAGACTGAAGAACAAAGCGAGGAAGAAGATGGTACATCACTTGTGTTTTTGAACGTTCAGGTTGCAAGAACTAATTCCTTTTGAAACATCAGCTATGGAGGACGTAGGCTCACCTAAACAATGCAGTGTTCCATGACTGCTTACTAACCAAGAAATGTCCATGCTTGTATTTTCTGACCTATTATTTCCCTGAACTTAGTGGGAGAGGCAGAATTGCTCCTGAACAAGGTGACTCTCTACACACTTGATATTTACCTCATGTATAATCCATATCTACTGTTTGTTGTAGGTCTCCTCTGCCACTTACCCCTTTGCAGTTCTCCTGGTTGCTTCATGAACATTGGGTAATCTGCAGTATTTAGAGACTGGGAAATTGAGGCAGAGATCAACTGTCATATCAAACTGAAGGAGATCTCAGCCCAGGCTTTGATTATGATTCTCCACATGCTCTCAGCTAATTTCTAGGGCTCTTTTCACTACTTGCTTCCAACAGCAGATCAAAAAAGCAAAATGTGCTTTCTGCAAAAATCAGTTCTACAGACTAACTTTAATAAAAGCTTGACATTTTGGAGAACACACAAGAGAACTCTAAAGCTCCTTAATCAAAACCAGCACATTCAGATTCATGGAAACTATGCTGAAGGGAAGCTTTCTGCATTAGTTGCCAGAGCAAGTAGCTCTTGCTTTGCCAGGAATGTACCATACACAATTTTTATTTTTGCTTTACTACAAACTGCCTTGATTTAAATTTCCAAATTGGTTCTGAATCAAATCACAAGGTAACTCTTTATGAGGTTCTCTGTCTACTCATCTACTTTTGAATTCTACAGATGAAACAATTACATGGAGAAAAAAACTCCTTACTTCTATCATGTATTGTTTATGCACATGTTATATATGTCAAAGAATGTTTTTTGCCCTGCAAAGTCATACTGGTAAGTCCCCTATTTCACAAGTTTCTTCCAGGAATTCTGTTTGGATTTTGACATAATTTTAAGAACTAGAATGTAAAGCTATTTCTCACAGGTTTGCACTAAATGTCAGTGGACCAGTGAAGTTCACAAATCTGTACTACTGATCCATCCCTCAGGCACCCCATCTTCCATAGGGTCTGAGCCACTTCTGCAAGACCTTTGGCTTCCTTGGGGCTCTTGCTCAGCACTGAAGGTCTGTAATTAGCAATGAGCACACCTCAGCTGGGATTCAGAGCCAGGCACAGAAACACAGTGTGAAGGCTCTGCAACAGGAAACGCAGCTCTGGGTCAGTGGCCAATGTTTTGTGTGCAGCGCAGGCACTGCTGTTTGGGCACTGCAAAGCCTCCATGGACCAGGACTGCTGGCCCTTCACTGCCAGCAGTGGGAGGTGGCTGAGGATAAAGGATAGACAGCCAGAGCAGTTTCTACATGCTGCTTTCAGTATCTATTCCTGGTACGTCATTGTTTCAAAAAAGACATCTAATTTTTACAATCTAATTCTGAGTCAATTTTTGTTTCAGGGAGCATGGTGGTTGTCTTGTTGCTGGGGGAGGGTTAATTTTCTTCCAAGTGGTAGGTAGGGGGCTGTGTTTTGGATTTGTACTGAGCACAGTAATGAAAATAAAAATGTTTTTGTTATTGCTGAGCTTACACAGAGTCTAAGACTTTTCTGCTTTTAGTACTTCCATGCTGGCAAGGAAAGTTGGAGGTGCCATAGGAGTGTGGGACAAGACACAGCTGGGACAGGTCACCCCAACTGACCAAAGGGATATTCCAGACCATTTGACATCATGCCCAGTAAATAAAGTGAGGGGAGGAAGAAGGAAGGGAGACACAGAGTGATGGAGTTTGCCTTCTCAAGTCACAGTTACATGTGATGGGGTGCTGCTGTCCTGGGGATGGCTGAACACCTGCCTGCCCATGGGAAGCTGTGAATTGTTTTGTTTTGCTTGAGTGTGCAGCATTTGCTTTAACTTTCAAAAGTTAACTTATTAAACTGCTTAACTTATTAAACCATCTTTATCTCAACCCATGAGTTTTCTGCCTTTTACCTTCCGATTCTCTCTCCAATCCTGCTGGTGGGGCAGTGAGTGAGTGGCTTGGCTGCTGGCTGGGGTGAAACCACGACAGTGAGAGGCTTACAACTCCATATTAAAAAAGTTTCTTAAAATGATCCATTTCTCTGATTTGGCAAGTAAAAAAAGCCAGATTTTGAATTAGATACCAAGGGTGTAACATCCTACGTAGAAACAGCAGTAGAGTCTGGTAATAATCTACATAAATTCATAAGCTTTCCAGTGGGACATTTATTATTCCATGGACAAAATAAAATGTATCTGTTTAACCATCTAATAATAAAATTGTACAAAACAAATAAAATGGAAATATGTGTTCTCTTAATGCCAGAACAGCTGCTGAGTTGTGCATGGCTTCCCTCCCTAGTGTTCCTTTCAGTCTTTTGAAATTTCAATTTAGTTCTTCTCCCGCAGACACGGACAGTCTTGTATGTGCTGGGAAACAGAATGAAGGTGAAAAAACTTTCATAACCATAATTCCACCCTTCTGGTCTAGAATTGTGGGTATTGAATCAAATAATCTCTCTAAAATTTGCTGGACATTCTTTAGCATTTCTGTGGAAACATAAACATGAGAACTCAAGGTATTATTTCAGAATGCTGCTACTACTACTGCAACAAACCCATTGGTGTTATTAGCACCATGCTCTAACCAGCTGAGCTCATCTCAGGGCTAGTAAGAGTAGGCTTGGCAAGCCTTGCTCACGTATGGAAATACACATTTGCTTTTATCTTCCATACAGAACTGGGTCTCCACTTTCAGTGTAAAATCTTCCATGAGTCCCAAGCATTTTTATGCATCACATATTATTATCACACTATAAATGTAGTCTAAGTTGAGTGCTCACTGCTTTGCTTCTACAGCTTCTCTGTTTTTCTTACAGAATATGAAGGGAAAAAGAAATATGAAGGGAAATCATCTTCTCTTAATAATATTTTCATGTTTTGGAGAAGAATTCCCTTAAGCCAGATAATCTATTTGCTGAACACAGTTTTGTCTGGAATACAAAGTGGTCATTTAGGCATTTTGGCTTTGGTTTTGAAAACACAGACTTAGGTTATGGCAATTTATGTTCTGTGAGTTCCCACTGGCTGAAGAGGGTTGGGTTGACAGGCCCTAATCTCATTCTGCTGTAAAAAGAAGCTGCATTTTTTTAGATTAATTTGGCTTACTAAGTGTGGGGGTTTCCCTGCCTTATCTCTCTGGTACAATCCAGATCAGACTGCTCTACAGTTCTACTCTCTGCTAGCATCCTGAAATAAAAGATGATAAAGAAACAACACCAGAAGGTGATCACAGAACTATGACTGAGGATTTTCTGTAGATGTTGACTTTCAATGACCTCCCAATTACATGGTGTGTGTGTGTGTTTCAAGGCATTTAGCATCCTTCTCTATGAAAGAAGTTTCTTTCATTAAAATGAAACACAAACATGGCCTGAACCACCAGAATGCAGCTGTCTTCTAAAATAAACAACTAATTGAGCTTATCACTTCCAATAATTTGAAATAATTGCTGGATAACTACAGAATAATATGATTAATTTTAATGTAGAACATATAAAATTCATGGGTCCAATTCCTTGAAATTACAAAGGACACATTAATGAACCATAAAAATTAAATCTAGCAGAATTAATTGAAATAATGTCAATTTTTCCATTATGCTAAATCTTTAAAAAGAGCTAAAAGGATTTTCACAATAAAGACTGATGAGTCTTTATTCAAACTCAGTTTACAATTCTTCATTGCTTCTGGATTAGGACATTAGATATCTTAGGTGAACATGCATATCTGGCAGAGATACGATTCAGAGGAGGTCACTCAATATCTTGGTTCTTTAGCTCAAACAAAAAAGCCAGTGCTTTTGTTTTTCTAACATTTGTTTATCTGGTCTGCATGTGGGTTCCTAGAAGACAGAAAGTGACTCTTATCACATCCTTACACAACAGATTAAAGAAAAGGGGTTTGAGCTTTATCCTTCAAGGCCTTGAATATAACATGATGTAATCAATAGCTAGGATTTTGTAGCAGTGTTACTGTAGTAGTTACTGTAACGCCTTTTAAAAATGAAAATATAATCTCTAGACACAAAGAATTCTGTTTTGGAGTACTTGGCAAATATGCTAAACATGTTTTCCAGTTTTAACAAAAGGAATATTGTAGATACCATGCTTTTGAAAGCAGCAGTTTAAACTTTCTTTGAACTAGCTTTCTCTAATATTCTTATCAGCTCTGTGCCAAACATGCTATTTAATATCAAAGGTAATCAGCTGAAGCAACCCCTGCTGTCTCTATGCAGAAGCAAGTTGCAGTTTTTCACTGTTTTGATATTTGGATGAATAACTTATTGTTCCTTTTATCCTCTGAAGTACTTTGAACACTATGCAAACATATAAGGACCTTGGCCTGACGTATTTACTGTAAGTTTTTTTCTTTTAAAGAAGGATGGGCATTGGAGAACGCATCTCAATACTCAGCAACAAAGAGATGCCGTACCTCAAATGCTGTTTAATTTTTTTCTTTGGAAAAAAATTAAATAGAGAGTTGTTTATGAACAGCAATGGAAATAATGTGGAGTATCTTCCTATAAAGTTTTCTCGTGTTGTTGCATTCACTGAAAGTCTCTTACGGTGCGGGGTCTCATGGGTGATTTTCCAGTAGCTGAGTCATTTGTAGCTGGGCTCTCATGGATGAATACTCAGATATCTAATAAAGGGGAAGTTTGTACTGCAGCCTTTCTCTGTGTTGGCAGTGATAGTCCCGTCTTTTCCTCAGCAGCCTGTTGAGGGTTAATATCTCGTAGAATTCTAGGCCAGACTCAAATGTGGTTGAAATTGCAGTATTGATAGAGGTTTGCACTAAGGGATGGGTGGAAATTCCTACCCACACATACCATGAGATTGCAAAACCCTCAGTGCTTAGGCAAACAGAGTAAATGTTAAAGAATTAGCCTGTGTCCTGGTAGCTCTTCTGGCTAATATGGTTGAGCCAAAGGAGCTCAAGAAGGAGCACCAAACTAAATTTTCATTGGCCAGTTCAGCTGATAACCAGGTACCTGCTGTGGCCAGTTTCAGGCATTAGCTGAAATCCCAGTCCTTGGTCCGTGCTCCAGGTTTACAGTGAATTGCTGTAGTCAGGCCAACACAGGGCCCTCCTGGTAGAAACAGAAATAGAGCTTTGTTCCTCAACCTCCAGCTTCTGATGTGCTGTAAAATGCCTGAGTGAAACCCACCATTTGTGTAAATAAATTTGTATAAATGATGTGATGACAATCTGGCCTCCCAGCACTTCTGAAGCAAGTACCAGTAAAGCCCATTCAAAAACAACCCCAAACAAACAGAACAAAACACACTCACTCCACTCCTCTTCCTAAGAAAAGGAATGGCTTTGCAGCTCAGATTGCCAAGAGGAATGAACTGTAAGAGGAAGTCATTCCTTGGCTTCCACATGGTCTAATTACTACAGAGCCACAACTTGAAGAACTTACACCAGTTTAACCATGTCACTGCAGCAGTGCATACACACACTATCAGTGCAAACTGCAGTGTCTCTTGCTTTAGACCAAAGGTTTACACATGATACACTGCCAGTTAGTGATCAATTGTGTGTCCTCAAGTTCTAATTCATTATCTCTGTAATGGAACAAAATTGTACTAAGCATTCGTTTTTATGAGGCAAAGACCATCAAATATGGTAGCTGAGGACTTTGGAAACTATCAGAAAGAAAGAAGGCTGTGACTTTAGTAACCTGCTCTACAAAAGGATGTGAGCATGTGCTGGCCCAACTTTATTCTGCTTTTTGCACCTGTTTTAAACCCAAAATCCAAACTGTTACCATCTACTATGTTTATCAAAAATTAAATAAAATTTAACTGTTAGAAAAGAGTTTGTTAATCCATCAGGACAGTTAAACGACTCCCATCTTATGTATCCCATGGCTTAATTACAAACATTGAGGACATGCTAGGAAATTATCACCTCTGTTCTCAAATGATTCCCAAAGTGTTGATTTTAAACTACATACAGGTACTATCTAGCAAACCTTAAAAAGATTAATTGGTAAATCCCTTTGCTTACAAGGTAACATCTGTTGATTTTTTAAATGTTTGTCTACAGGACATAAATAATATCAGGAAACCAGTAGTCTCTGAGACAGCTGTTTACACTGTCAGAAAAAAATCTGTGGATTGGCTGATATCTTTGCAAAGGCAGTACACAAAGTGGAATAGTTTTAGACTAAGATCATCTAAACTAAGGATAGGAGGTGAAACAGTCATCCAAGAAGCCTGACATTGTGGATTTTTTGAAACAATCTCTGAGCTTCTTCAGTGGATTATGAATATCTGTATGATAACAAACCTTGGTATATGAGGTGAAATTTCTTTGTATGTGTCTTCCACTGTCAGCCCTACGGGCCTGTCCTAGCCTGCTTTTCAGAAAATGGAGTCAGGCATTGATCATGTTGCCAAAGAGGGTGTCACCTGAAGGAAGCATCTTTATAAGGTACTTCCATAATCCTTTTGGTTTCTCATTATAAAAATTAAAACCAGTCAGGTCCTATCACTGAATATGAAGATCTGTCTACATAATCATCTATACTAACCAGTTGCTTAAAAAGAAGCTCCTTTTTCTCAGAAACCATGGATCAAATGAAAATCCCTGGCTGAGATTAGAGTAGGGAATTATTTCTCAGTGGTGGCTTGGGTATAGAACAAGATGCTTTATCCCTTTCAACCGTGGACCTCCTACTGTCAGCTTATTACAGAATCTGTTTCTGATATTAGAGCAGTAAGAGATTCTTAATGTCATGTACTGTGAGGTACAAGAATATTGAGTTTCAAAAACTAGAGTACAAAGTGCCATTACTTGTTAGTTTTAATCATTTTTCTTTCCTAAAAAACTGGAAAGCACATGAAAAACAATGCCAATACACTTTAAAGAATTGCTAAAAAATTCTTTAAGTCACCCTTAAAAAGAGTAGTGTGGCTTTTAAGGACCATATGCCACTATGGAATGTTATAACAATATAAAGACATCTTCTTGTAGAAGAGATATGGGAAATGGTTATAGACTTGATAGCTCTTGAATAATGCAGTGTGCAGCCAGTGCACCCTTTACATGCCACTCTGTCACAAGCTCCCAGCAAAATTACATTATTATGTAGTCTCATGTAACAGAACATATCCACACAGACTGATATGAAGAGGCACCATCTCCAGAAGAATGGCAACAAGCACAGCTGCATTAGATAAAGGAACACCCTGAGCCAGGGGAGGAAAAGATTACACAGGTGCCCTTTGCTGGTACTCTTGTTATTCTGCTTGTGCCTCCTGAGAGATGCAAGATGAGGCCCTTTGTGGGCTTCCCTGCCAAAGGCTTCCTGAGCTCTGAGACCCGTGGGAGGTCTGTGCTGTGTCCCCTGCTGTGGCTGGAGGATGTGGCCAGCTGGGAGCCCCATTCAGCCCAGGACACAGGTACATCATTTTAAGCTATGTTTGACACACTAGCCTTATTGCAAAAGTCCTCCTGGAGGCAACAGTAGAAGTCAAAAAGCAAAGACCTGTCATTCAGAAAACCCCATCAGTGTGAAATCCCTTTCCTCTCTATGCTTCCATGCACTCTTCTGCTCTTGCTCTACTTCCCTCCTCCCGTGACTCCCACCAGCTGGATCCCCCAGCCCATCTCTGGCATAGTCAAACCCAGCTGTTCACAAAAGATGGCAAAAGAAAACTCAAGTAGCAGATATGGGATCACCACCTTCTGAAGTCTTGCAGTCCCTAATAACCAAAGATGGTCTTCATTCCAGAGACATGGTGTTTTACATCCCATCTCCGCATTTTCTTTTCTAATTGGTCCTTTCAGCTTATAGAATTTTCTTGTATGTTTAGAAAGGTGGAGAAGAAGCTTCTGTATAGAACTGTTACAATGGCAGTTACCAGAAAACCATAAAAAATAGAGGACTGAATGTTTCTTAAATGGGAAGCTATATTCTGCAGCAGAGGCACCTTAAGATGGACAGAAATTCAAGTTCAGGATGAATGAAGACAGCCTGGAATTGTAAATGAAAGCAGGCTTTGAAAGTGGTATTCACTGGCACTACATCTGTAGGATTGTTTTCAGCCTGTACAGATACATACACATACACATTAAGCTATATGAAAGTTTTTAAGTGTGTGTTTTAAATACAGACGTTGAACAGTCAGCAGTGCATTTCCAATTTATGGAAAAAAAAAAAAAACCCAAAAAACAAAGAAAAACAAACCAGATCAGAAAACACAGCTGTGCCTGAGCTGAAAATAAAAGATATATAAGCCTTCTTTAAGACCAAGCAGACTTCCCTGTGAATACAGATTTAGAGTAGGCTTCCAGGAAATTAAGGGTTATCTTTAGCATTTCAATTATAATTTTGCATTGTAAAAGATGTATCTGGCAATGATCAGGACTGGCAGTCAGGCTAGTAATTTGATATGCATGAAAAAGTGATGTGATAAAGGGAAAGCTCTGTTGTCAAATGTTACAGAAAGCTTCATGTATTGCAGATTATCATATAATTCACAATTGTCTTGTCTATTTATATTCCTTCAAGCCCTTTGTGGAATGAGAAATTATTTTAAGCTGGATGTAGCTGTTGAAAGCAAAGAAAATCCTTCCTTGTCAACACAGGATTTACGCAGACATTTTCAACCTGATCCTTAGGTCTTGTAGCTCAAGATATTATTAGTACTTTCAAGAACCATGAGAAGAATTTTCCTATGTAAAAGAAAATACAACCTCATGAATAACAAGCAAGTTATCGAGTATTCATATTATGGTAGCAAAGTCTGGGGGTATTTTTATGTGCAGCACTGTTTTTACAAAATATATCCTTTGCTACATAAGTTACCCCTAAGCATAAAAACAGTTTTGCCAGATCAAAATAAGTGTAGCTGTCCTAAAATCTGTAAAGATACATATAAACTGTTCCTTCACTTAACAGAATGGTACTTTGAAAGAAAATGATGCAAACTTAAATAAATAATTATTGTGCTTTTCAGTGCCCCAGTCACACAAATCTTTTAGGCTTTCAAACAGTGTTTTAGTTGCTTTAAATGGTGCACATCTTGAAATGAAAAAGAAAGAGTGATGCAATTTTAATTGATCAATTAAAATAATTTTTCATGGTTTCTAAATGGATTAGCTCTAAAATTACTTGTCTGCTGAAAAAAACACTTTCTCAGAGCTGTTACCCAATATCACATTTCCAGACAATGCCTCCTTTGTCATCTTGTCCTGTTTCTCGTTCTCCTTCAAATGCCTACTGAATACAATTGCCTTTTGAACTTCTTCACTGAAAAGAACTTATCCTTCTCTTTAGTAAACTTCAGAACCTGTCCTTCAGTAAATCTGTAGCAGAATTCCTGTTATAGAGAAATAACATTTAGCTCCAGTACACAATACAACACTTGGGATATTTGAAATTAAGAACACATTCCATATTTGGTGCCTTATCCTTAAGTCCATTTATAGCACTATGATATATGGTATCATTAGGAATTTATTGCAGCTCAGACCTAATGGCTAGAAGAATGTGGCTGAGACTCAGACCTGGAGAAATGGGTAACGATGATAAGCAGTTCAATTCATTTCCTACAACACATTTCTTCCTAGAACACTGTTTGGGTTTTTTTTCCCTAAATTATCTTAGCAAAAGGTTAGTCTCTGTGCTTTAATAAAATATTTACTATGATGTCCACCTATAGATTTCTAATTTTTCAAAGGAAAAATATGAAAATTTTGTCCCCCTGATCTGCAGCACAGTGGCCAAATTCTTCTGCCTGAAGTCTGCAGTGCCAGCAGGAAGAAAGGAACTGGAAACTGGAATTTAGAATTTTCATTGGTTCTGATATGAAAGAAAGCCTTAAAACATTCTGAAAACTGGAAAACTGCTCCCCATCAATGTGTTAGAAGCTTCACTGTACACTGTTTCAGTTGCTGTGAGGAACACAGAGGTAGGGCAGCAAAATAAACATTACAGAAATGTATTAATATTTTGGGAATTTTCTCATATATGTTTACATCATAAATGCTCCTACTTTTATGATGTAAACTTCATGTGCTCTTAAAGCTCTACAGTACTTTAAACATCTATAAAAACCTCTCCTATGTGTATAAGTCTTTGCTTTCAATGTTGTGGTTGGTCTTTCAGAAGAAACCAGTTACTGTTTGCATTGGAATACAAACATATTAAGAAAAAAAAAACCACTCCCAGGTTAGTAGTTTCAACAAATTATTTATCTGATTATTGCTTTAGTTATGTTTGTGTCCTTTATCTATTTAGACAGTGAAGTGTCCAGAACAGAAACTACATTTTATTTTGCATTAATAAGGTATTAACGTAATGAGTGATTGACTTGACATTTGAGCTCCTTTGTGTTGTCAGGATATAAACTGAATGAAAACCACTAAGTCAATAAGAGGACTCCAGATAATGCTATTCTTGTTTGAAAGCAGAGAAAGAAACATCTTCATGAAACCTGGTCCTTACACTACAATGTGGTGATTATGCCAATATTATCAATGGAGAGAGTACTTGGCCTTCTCCCTCTATTCTGTCCCTTTTTTGCACAAAACACCCCCCCACCTCTTCAAAGTATCCTGGAGCTTTTTGGCTTTCTATTAAATTTACTGAAACTGACCAACAGGTCCAAAAGCTGCTGGCTGGATTACTGACAGAAGGACACAGCAGGATTTCCTCAGGAAGTCAGGCTAATCAGATTGTTTAAAAGAAATCCAAAGTGAATTACATTTTATTTTCAATTTGCCTTACACAAAACTAAATCAAATGGACACAGACCTAAGCCTTTTTCACCCTTTATGATTTTACTCCCCTTTCTCCTTTCATATAAACAATTCCAATTTCCCTTCTGAGATTACTTTTTTCTCGAATTGTCAACTTGGAAACTATTTGAACTAATCCTTTAAAAATCACACCTAAGATACTTCTTATTTTCCTATATAAATATGTGAAACATTAAAATATAGTTTCAATTTGTATTTTTGCTGCTTGTTTCAGTTTTACCGTAGAAGTTCCACAAGCAAAGTTCCTTTTGGGCTGGAACGGTGACCTTCCTGCCATAAATTAATGATGAACTGTGGTTTAGTGTATGCTGACTTAAGTTATTTTGGCTATAAGATTAATTTTCAGGTAACTTAATCATATTTACCAAAATATGGAAAAATTAACAGTGTTCAGCAATGTTTTAGTGTTATTTGTAGTTCAATGAACACTGCTCTTATAAATCTCCTGTGTTACAACCTTAATTACCTAATGGACAACATTGCCAAGTGTTTCAGATTGTTTTAATTAAATTAAGTGAGTACAGAGGCGCTTCCTTTTCACCTGCTCTCTCATTATTTAGCCAAAGGAAACACACTTAATGCTGTCAGATTTCCGTCATAAATTGTTTCCTTCAGCCTTACAATTTTATTTGTACAGTTCTCCTAATTTCCTTTAAATTTTTAAATATTTCTACTTTGTTTTTTTCCCAGAATTAAATTTTGTTTTCTGTGCATGACCCTGTGAGAACAATAAAGATTCTTTTTCATTAATGATGAAATATCTGAGCCCCAATGTAATTTTAATTACTATCACAGCTCTGACTTTTAGTTGTCCTCAACACTGTAATTTTAAATTCCTCAGTGCTCCTCATTCTTAACAGAATTTTAGTCCACTTCCCACACCCCTGCCAGTGTTCAGTTGCCTTAATTTTCTTTCTTTTTTTTTTTTTTCCATAGAAGTAAGCAGATGAGAAGGGACTTACAGCTGCAACTTACCAAGAGTTCGGAAAGGTCTTTGATTTGGTGTATGGGAGAAGAAACCAGGTTTCAAAGCATTTGTGATCAAAATGTCAAAATACTCTTCGAAATCATTCCTAGAAAGTAAAGTAAATGTGATTAATTAAACTAACAAATTACTTAAGATGTCATGAAATACTCTATAAAACTTAAGAAAATATCACAGTATTTCTTTAAGGCTTCTGTCACTTTTTTTTTTTTCAACGCTTGTTCAATGTCACTATTATTCTTCTTTTCCTGAGGCTGTCAAAAGAGAGTCAAACCCACAGTGAGTTATCTTTGGGAACACTCATTATTTGTAAAAAGATGTTCCTTGATCTCAGGAGAACAGATTACATTTTTTAATCCGAGATGGCAACATATGCATAGACATCGATCAAAAGTTGCAAATGAGGGATTTTCTTTTCAAAGAAGAAAATCTGAAGTGATGGGTTAGGAAGGAACTGAAGACACATAAACACAGGTGCTTATATTGTAGGTATCCACACTGAAGGTATGCACAGGCCTAAGATGCCCTTGGCAGACAACTGAGATCTAATTTACAGTCAATGGAAACTAGAGTGTAATCTCACATATTCTAAAACTGAAGCACCATTTTGATAGCTGAATTCCCTCTTCAGACTCTGCTGGCTGCCCTCACTGCATCCCTGCTGGTTACAGGGAGGCCGGACATGTGACCACAAATAAACAGCCACTGGCTTCAAGTCTTCACCTGCCAGCTGAATCCCACAACTAAATTCAGATTTTTACAAGATCATTTGGTCTATATATACAGATTGTTACCTGAACTGTGGAAATCCCATCAGTTTAAATGGGTCTGAATGTCTCAGCATGGTATATAAGAAAACATTCCTCATCTGTGACACACTTTATTTTATTGGAAATATTTCATTGCTTAGGTGACTTCATTGCCTACAATATCCAAAAAGTGATGGATACTCTTGCATGGAACAAAGAAATCACAGATGGCAAGTCCAGGATGGACACAGGCACTGAAATACTATCAGCAGTAGAGGAAGTTTGCTGGATGTAAACCATTTAACCATATCACTTTCAAATAATTCATGATCTTCCATGGGACTGAGATATCTTATCAAAAACTGAATGCTCTCCCTATGAGAGACAGCTTTTGGGCTGTGCTCAAAATTACATTCCAGCCTTGAAATAAAAAGTCCATTAAATTTCCTTTCTCTAATGAAATTTTAGCTTTGTCTAATTTTTATTCACTTGTGACCATACATAAACCTTTGCCTTCTTAAAAGAACCAGTGTCAAATATTACAATTATGTGTTTTTAAAATTTGCTTCCATGTGGAAGATTCCAGATGCTGAGCAAACAGGGTTTGCTGGGTTATTCTGTCCTCGGGTGAAAAATATCAACAGCAATAAATTTTTCAAATTAGCAGCTGGTGCAAATAATCAATCTACAGGTAAATTAAGCTTGAATTTGCATAACAAAGCAAGCATTTCAGAAGAACAACAAAGAACAAATAACAAGTGAGAGGATGAGAGGAAATGGCCTCAAGTTGTACCAGAGCAGGTTTAGATTTGGTATTACAAAAAATTTCTTCACAGAAAGGGTGGTCAGGTATTGGAAAAGTCTGCCCAGGGTAGTGGTAGAGTCACCATCCCTGGAAGTGTTCAAATAATGTGTGGATATGGCACTTGGTGATATGGCATAGTGGAGAACACAGAGGTGCTTGGTTAATGCTTGGACTCAAGGTTTTTTTCCAACCTAAATGACTCTGTGATTCTCTGAGTTGTGGGAAAAGTGGCAAGTGCTCTGTTTAAAAAAAAATTGAAACACAACAAACAGACTTTTCAGAAGAATTGGTAACTTTTTACTGATCTGTTGAAAAGCTGCTTTGTGTGAGGAGATGCGTTATCTGTGGCCTTTTTTGAAACAATATATTCAATCTCATGTACAAAGCTACTGTTTTTATGAGGGACTTTGTGTTACATTATTATGTAACACTATACATATAAAGCAAATCTGCTCCACTTGCTGCCTGTGATTGGTAGGGTGGCCTGTGGTTACAGTAAGTAGCTAGCACAATGGGCAGGATGTATCTTATACATGTATCTTAACTTGCACCTTCTAAAAATTACACTCTCAAATTCGGATAGTGGTTGACGCCACAGACAGAGCCAGTGGAGAAACATCCACATTCTTGAAAGGTAATTCATCCCACTTATTTCAGATGTAATTCTACAATGCAGAATGAATTGCCAAGGATAATGCCCAGTGGTTTCTCTCCACTAACCACAGAGGGAAACAAAATGACCAGCTTCAAAAAGTTCCCCACTTTTAGGCGGCTAACATTCCTGAAAAAGTGAAATGCACTTGGCTTCAGTGACTATGTGATGACTGACTCATCTTTAGGTGTGCTCCTGCCAACACTTAAATGTTCATTTAACTGGGCAGCATCCTCGTGGTAGGTAAGACTGAAAAATCACACCATGATGCTGCTGTGTGAATGAAGTGGCACTTGCTCTTTAAGGTTTACATGTCTTGTATCCTGATCCCAGCAGTATGTCTGTGCTCTGGCTGGGAAACAGTTGTCATTTTATTCCAAAATGAAGTTTTTTCTTACACTTCCTCTCCTGGCCAAAATGTGTTCTAGTTAAGGACAATTTTGTCAGATGAGCACAATTGGGATATTTTTCTCATGAAATGGTAAATGATACACTTAAACATAAATTTCCCAGCATAGGTTTTATGAAGACAGTAATTCCTTCGCCAAAAAGGAGCTTCTTTAATAAAGGGCAAAAAAGTAAACAGTTACAAGGTAAGGATATTAGGAGTAAGAGGCTAAAATTTTACATGCATCTCTGTTTTTCATATTTATCATTATGGGTTTTTTTATTTCATATTATAAAATCTTGGGCTTTTCCGTATCATATTGATTAACTGAAAAGAGTGGGAATATAAATTAATAAAGGATTATGTAGGTGCAGTTCATAAGTGTTGCTATCAAGAATAAAATGCAGTGTTGATGTCAAGAATAAAAACCAGTTAGCCTGGTCAAATAAAGTTAAGGGCAGAGATAATAGGTGTGAACCTAAACTAAATTCCAGTACAGCAAAAAGCACCACAGGTACAAAGAGTCTTTATGTCTGATATGAGAGGCATGGAACAAACAAAACTACTAAAAAGTTTAGATTTTCAGGAAAATAACCCCACTTCACTAAAGTCTAATGGACAGTGGAGTACTCAGCTCTCCAAAAGCTACTTGGAAGCCACACAGCATGAATCACTGGAAAATAAGATTGTAATAAATACCATAGAACATCCTACACTTTTGTGGAAAGAGACAGCGACACAGTGTCCTTCTAGCAGGGTATCTTTTTTGGTGTTTTGAAAGGCAACTGATCATTTCTGATGTCTTTGATGTCTTGCTTACTGTCTTCTAGCAGGGTTTCTACAGCTACCTTCAACAGCTGAACACTCTTCACCAAGGAACAGAAAGCCAAAATCACTATAGGTGGCCAAGAATTTACTTTTATACCAAATTTTCATTTAGGAAATAACTAGACAGATTTACAGAAAAGAGTTAATTCACAGGCATCTTTCTCATAAAGAAGAATTGCCTTTTGTCAGGAGGTAGATTTGTCCTTCAAATGAGCAAGTATAATGCTCATGGAAAGCAGTGAGAACTGGCACAGTTGATGCTTCATTTTAGCATTTAGCCTAGAGAGTACAAAAGAGAAGTGATACTGGCAGGACTGGTTTTGGAAGGCAGCTCTGTCTTTTACCTTACTTGTGGTTTTCTTACAGTGTTGCTGTATTCATTCTGCTGTTCCCTGGCACATCCTGATAGCCAAGGTAGGCTGACATTGAACTACTTTATTTCTCTGATTAATAATAAATAAACAGTCTCACTATTTGCATTAGTGATAAATTTTTTTTCTAGGTAAGCGATAGTTCTGCTGAATTTCACTGAATTTGACTTGACCAGCCATGCTCTTAATAGTATGCTAAAAACAGCTGTTGTGATCAGCAACTACAATCTTAGCCAGTTGCCAAGTGCAATGAACTGCCTGTTCTGTCTTTTCTGCTGTGATGAAGCACATCCATCTTTTGAAAACCACTAATGGGAAAAAGTATTTGTAAGATTGTCCTGCAAATTTACTGCAAGGAAATGCAGTAGTACTACTAGTTGCATTCACTGCTGGAGAAGCAAGAAAGGAAGTGGCTTAAATAAGACAGTCTAGCAAAAGTTTACAACAAAATTAGGGATCAGATGGTGTATAGGATATTGGCCTGAAAGATAATTTCCTAGCATCTTAAATCCCATCACAATGCCTCCAAAAGGATGCAGGCTATAAGTGTGCTGTGGGTCAGACACAGCTCACAGGCTCACAGATGGACTACTTTGTCTCAACTACCCTGGAACACTCTACCGGAGAGGGGCCCAGCGGAAAACTCGGAACCAAATAATTCACCATACGTAAACAAAACTCAAATTAGCTTCCCAATAACTCAGGCTTATCTCCAGTTGCTGTTGGGCAGATATAATTTGAAATGGACTTTGCACTTACCCAAGAACATGTTCACACAGAAGCCTGCAGTAGTCACTGTGAGAACTGGTAATTAAGAGCAGAATCTTCCCAGCATTCTTCAGTTGTTTCAGCCACTTTTTTACAGACTCAGGACATTTTTGTAAATATTTGTCTGGATGATTTTTCACTTCTGGGAAATACATCCCACAGTCTTCTAAAAAAATGAAAACATAATTATATTATTCAATCTTGCTCACAAACCAATTAATCCACACAACAAATATCCTTTCATGTGCAAACAACACAATTAAAATAAGGCAAAGCAAAGTTTAAAATTTTCTCTGGGCTGTAACATAATAGAAACCAAAACCCCCAATCAAACCAAGAGGATTCACTGTAGCAGAAATAAGTTTGCATGACTTTTTTATTGTGGAATTTTCATAATGACTTTATTTGATGTTCTTTTGGTCATAATAGTTAATAGCAAAAAAAATTCAGATTATAGTTTCATGCAGGAAATAATTATTTCTTTTTGCCTTTGCTCAATTTTTGGATACTCAGTTTGTGATTGTAAAATAAGCTACATGTTTAGAAAGTATTAAGGGCCTAAAATTCCAAAGAACACCTGTTCGCTTTTTTCTGACACTTTACGTTAGCATTGACTGATCAGTAATATCCATTTTATTATTTTTGCATTTTTCTCAAGTAGCACTTTATCTATGAAAGGTTGATCAACTGGCAAAGACTTGTAAGTATTTGGAATCCTAGGAACAGATGCAAAAAACTGCCCTGTTCCAATTTCAGCTTCAATAATGTTTTTTTTTTTTTTTCCAAATAAAACAGCAATAGAATTTTGCAAATACACTTGGAATGTAAGATTTTTAAAAGTGTGCAACAACACTAACTTGGCAGTAAAAGTTACCTGTTAATTAAAGTCACCAATAAATATTCATCTTGTTTTAGCCCATAGCTGCTTTACCAAGACGTCAAATCAACATTAAATTTCTCTACATATTTCCTCTGTGCTCAAACCCTCTATAACCAAAACTGTCAAGATAGTTAAAGGTTTAAAAAGAAACATAATAATTGTAGAGACAGAAATGATACCAAGTATTTGGCTCTCAGTCTGTGTCTGTTATATTATAATGAACATCATCATAGATTATTTTTCTTCCAGCACTTGTTCTATATGCAACTGTCTGTGGTCAGCTTTGCTGAATGATTTAATAAATCCCAGACATTACTTAGCCTTCTGGTATGTGAGTAATGCTGTTCTCTAGTTTGAAAAAATAAGATTTAAACCACTTGAACTTTAGCTATTTAATGGAAGAGAACATGCATGCTTGAAACAGTAGTATCAAAGAAAGATTGAAAGATGCTGGGTGCTAAACATTGTTCCATACACTACACATTCAAACATCTACAGATGGCAGGGAACAAAAGTCTTCCAAATGAAGATTCAAATTGGCTGTTATCCCTGGAATTAGACAGGAGGCAAAAATGTATTATTCTGTACTACAACTTGGGAGATTTCTTCCAAAAAAGTAGACTGGCATATCTGAGAAGAGTCTCTCAAACAAAATCTCCCAACTCACAACCAGGCTACTGTTCCAGTTCTTCGCTGTATTTAGGTCAGGCTGTGTAACAATGTCTACCAGGGATACAAGCCTGTTCCTGCAGCCGGCATTATGGGATACCATGACATTTGCCTTGAGAGCTAGCCAAGAACAATGATATTTTTGATTAAACAAAGCAGATTTATGAAAGAGGTTTCCTGTTGTATTTTCCCTCCTTCTTTCCTGAGGCATGAATATTGTTTGGGATGAGCAATAGAGTTTCTAGGAGCAGAATCTGCGTTTTTGTTTCTCCATATTATAAATAGCAATAATATTTCATATGCTATCTTATGACAATTTTTCTTTTTGTGTTTTGCAAAGTGCACAACATTAGATGAGAACGAAGGGGGACACAAAACAAAGCAGGCTTCACATTAGCTCTTACAGGTACAAGCAATTAAAATAAAGATGGCAAAGTTAATTTATATAACCAGTGACCTATCACTCTTATCACTCTCACTCGAAAAGATCTGTTTTACTCCTGGATGTTCTTTGTTTTTCTGTCCTTTTGAAATCCCTTCCACTGTCTGTGACCGTTATTTGATGTACAATTTAAAGCCTTTGAGTTAATTTAATCAAAACTGTCTTATTTCTCCAAAATATGTGCAGTATCTTCTATGTGACAAATATATTATATTTGGCCTTTGAGCTACATCTGCATTGGAAAAGGTCAACAACTCTGGGTTCAATACATGAGCAGAAAGAGAGTCTTATTCTAGCTTTCTATCTCGACCTTGAAGCCCTGCAGACAAGCAATGAATCAGTTCTTGACACTGGGATCTGAAATTTTCCTCTGGGCTGTTTGCCATATCAGGCAGAGGCAGCTCAGAAGAATCCTCATTAAAGCATACTCTACTGTAATTAGGCCAGCATGGCCCAGGAAAGCAGAGTTTGCCTTAATTCCTAACATACTAGTGTGTCTGGTGAAGACAGTTTGGTGGAATACAAACTCATACCTGTAAATGAGTTTAATCACCAAAGCTTGCAAGATTTGATTGAAAGCCAAATAAAATAAAAGCAAAAAAACTTGTTCATTAACCCAGGGCAGGAGCCAATTTTGATGACTATAGCAGAGCTACAGGCACCTTGTTGGCAGAAAGAATTGTGGAAGCTTTAACATGTGATGGAGAAATAGCATCGCACCAAGCCTTCAAAATCAAATACAATGATTTCTTAATGACCAATTAAGCCATTTTCCAATTATGGTATAGGTTTTACTATGTTTTTCTAAAGCAAACAAACAACAGAAATAAGAAGAAAACTCTAATCAAAGCACGAGTGAGAAATCAGAAAAGAAATAATTTTATCAGAGACAACAGAGGAAAGCAAAAATGAGTGATTATGCAACTGTCATACAGCTCGATTCTTGAAAAACAAAGAAGTACATCAGAATAACACTGTTCTGGAGAAATAAGAAATTTCTCTAGCCTGTAAAATCTCCCTGACAATGCTTATGGGCCATCCAAATTGGAAAATACTCTTAAAAATGGAAATATAAGCAAACTTTAGGAAAGTTTTGTTAGCCCACAAATTCAGTGTATCAAAGTGGGGAACTTGTGGTCACTGCCAGATCTACAACTGATGGTTTGCTATCTGTACACTGCCTAAAATAAAAGCTCTACTTTTTTTCTCTCTGTTTTGTGAATATCACTTAACATACAGCTATAGGGACATTGACATATGTTAATACATACCCATAAATCAGTGAAAGCAAAACATTAACAAAACAAATGTTCCAACTTTCACCTCAAATTCTCCGTTGTTTTCAGTTACCTTCAAGCATGCCAAAGCCTTCATTAGTAACCTCTGGCTCTTTGGCAGCGTGAACACTTACACAAAATACGAATAAGTATTTAGTAAAAAAAATCAAAACAAGAAGCCCGTGACATTCAACACAACAATTAACATATTTACCCCCTGTGATTTTATGAGAAAATTGAATCCAACTGTGTGGAGCAGGCAAGTGAATATCTAAGCATTTTATACACAACCTTGGAATGTAATATGTATATGTCACCATGGAACAAATAGAATTTTTTCAACTTCCATTCTTGTTACCAAACAACTTGAAGTTTATCTCAAATCTCTGAAATACAGCCTGGAATAGAAAATTAGCAACTAGTCTCTGAAGGGATTTATAATAATCTTTCAAATATACTTTCAAAAACAATTATTGCTTTTGCAGTCCACCAAGTATCCTTTTGGAAAAAAAACCCCAACTTTTTAAGCTGAAAATGGAAATAGAAGCAATTAAAATGAATTGTCTAGAACCACCACATAGGAAGGTCCTGCCAGAGCCTCTTACCAGATCAACATCCTGGAGTATTTTCAAAGCAGTATCATTTCCTCTATCTATATTATCCAGAGGTTCCTTTCATGTCCAGTTTGGAGTTCATTTTTTCTTATCTGACGTTTTAATTTGACATTTATTCTGACTTTTAATCTGACATTTATCTGACATTGTAATTTAACAATTTTATTAAGTTTATCTGACTTGTAGTTTAACTGTGTGAGAGCTGTGATAGCAAGTGTGATGAGAATTATGCAGCTGTAAATGCAGAACTCTCAGACCATACTCAGAGAGAGACTGCACAATGCTTGTCGTGTCTTCCAGCACAAATAATAATCCAGTCCTTAAACCAATGACCTTCCTCTACTACAGTCACACAATTTCTTTATTGAAGTATACAATTTGATGTTCTAACATAATACCTGTATTCATGGAAAAAATCCTGGATTTCACCTGTGCTCTGCATTACACTGGTTCTCCCTGGCAAGGTCAGTTCACACCCACCTGGCCCTGGACTCCTTTGGATTCAATGTCAGTGAATCTGCAGTGCCAGGATACTGCAGTTTTCATCCCTTAACTGCTATTTGTATTATAAAGTGGGCAAATGTTCAAGAGGCACCTTTCTGGCAAGGTCTTAGTCCAGAACTAAAACACAGGAACAGTGTATTTCTCAGTATTGTCACTGCTTCTAAGGGGCACCTACTTGGCTAAATTAAAAATAATTCATCTGCTATTTATACAGTTTAGCTAAGCAGAGAAGTATGAGGCTAAAAAAAGTCCCTAGAATTCAGCCAAGAAAAACAAACTTTACACTACCAATTTGTAGCTTGTATTTAGTGACTTTAACAACTAACAATCTCTTACAATGAAAGTAGTATTTGGAAATGTGACTTTTCTCTTTTTTAAATTCAAAGGCAATATGATAGCTTAGCTATCAATACCCATAGCCAAATTCTCTGCATCTCTGCCATGAGAAAGAACTTCTAGTTCTTCCCTAATTTTTGTCATAATGCTGGCTTGCAGGTAACAGTTATTAATTTGATTAACAGAGTAGAGCTGCAATAAATGTTATAATCAGCCATGATATGGAGAACTATATTCATTGTATATTCCTATCCCCTGTGGCCTTACAGCACTTCATGTATTTAGAGTGAACAAAGACACTTCTTTGACCATTGTTGCTGTCTTCTTCTCCTGTCTAAATAAACTAATACAACATCTATCATGAACATTCAACAGAAACACAAAAAAAGTAACTTCATCACAGAAGATTCTGGAAAAGAACTTAAATTTCATCTAATGAAAACAAGTAGAGGAGAAAGGGGGTGTTGGTTAAAATTACATCTGGCAAGCTGAAGTGTGTGTTCTAGTAGGAGCAGCAGAAG